>NC_135809.1:70454813-70686431 GCF_964213995.1 Mustelus asterias
CCCCCCGCTATCCCCCCCCGCTATCCCCCCATCCCTCCCGCTATCCCCCCCATACCTCCCGCTATCCCCCCCCCCATCCCTCCCGCTATCCCCCCCCATCCCTCCCGCTATCCCCCCCCATCACTCCCGCTATCCCCCCCCCATCCCTCCCGCTATCCCCCCCCATCCCTCCCGCTATCCCCCCCCCATCCCTCCCGCTATCACCACCCCCATCCCTCCCGCTATCCCCCCCCATCCCTCCCGCTATCCCCCCCCATCCCTCCCGCTATCCCCCCCCATCCCTCCCGCTATCCCCCCCCATCCCTCCCGCTATCCCCCCCCCATCCCTCCCGCTATCCCCCCCATCCCTCCCGCTATCCCCCCATCCCTCCCGCTATCCCCCCACATCCCTCCCGCTATCCCCCCACATCCCACCCGCTATCCCCCCATCCCTCCCGCTATCCCCCCATTCCCCCCATCCCTCCCGCTATCCCCCCCATCCCTCCCGCTATCCCCCCCATCCCTCCCGCTATCCCCCCCATCCCTCCCGCTATCCCCCCCATCCCTCCCGCTATCCCCCCCCATCCCTCCCGCTATCCCCCCCCATCCCTCCCGCTATCCCCCCCATCCCTCCCGCTATCCCCCCCATCCCTCCCGCTATCCTCCCCCATCCCTCCCGCTATCCCCCCCCATCCCTCCCGCTATCCCCCCATCCCTCCCGCTATCCCCCCCATCCCTCCCGCTATCCCCCCCATCCCTCCCGCTATCCCCCCGTCCCTCCCGCTATCCCCCCCATCCCTCCCGCTATCCCCCCATCCCTCCCGCTATCCCCCCCAACCCCCCCATCCCTCCCGCTACCCCCCCGCCATCCCCCCCATCCCTCCCGTTATCCCCCCCCATCCCTCCCGCTATCCCCCCCATCCCTCCCGCTATCCCCCCATCCCTCCCGCTATCCCCCCCATCCCTCCCGCTATCCCCCCCATCCCTCCCGCTATCCCCCCATCCCTCCCGCTATCCCCCCCAACCCCCCCATCCCTCCCGCTACCCCCCCGCCATCCCCCCCATCCCTCCCGTTATCCCCCCCATCCCTCCCGCTATCCCCCCCATCCCTCCCGCTATCCCCCCCCATCCCTCCCGCTATCCCCCCCCATCCCTCCCGCTATCCCCCCCCATCCCTCCCGCTATCCCCCCCATCCCTCCCGCTATTCCCCCCATCCCTCCCGCTATCCCCCCCATCCCTCCCACTATCCCCCCATCCCTCCCGCTATCCCCATCCCTCCCGCTATCCCCCCCCCAATCCCCCCAATCCCCCGCTATCCCCCCCATCCCTCCCGCTATCCCCCCCCATCCCTCCCGCTATCCCCCCCCATCCCTCCCGCTATCCCCCCCATCCCTCCCGCTATCCCCCCCCCATCCCTCCCGCTATCCCCCCCCATCCCTCCCGCTATCCCCCCCCATCCCTCCCGCTATCCCCCCCCATCCCTCCCGCTATCCCCCCCATCCCTCCCGCTATCCCCCCCATCCCTCCCGCTATCACCCCCCATCCCTCCCGCTATCCCCCCCATCCCTCCCGCTATCCCCCCCATCCCTCCCGCTATCCCCCCCCATCCCTCCCGCTATCCCCCCCCATCCCTCCCGCTATCCCCCCCCATCCCTCCCGCTATCCCCCCCATCCCTCCCGCTATCCCCCCCCATCCCTCCCGCTATCCCCCCCCCATCCCTCCCACTATCCCCCCCCCATCCCTCCCACTATCCCCCCCCATCCCTCCCAATATCCCCCCCCATCCCTCCCACTATCCCCCCCCTCCCACTATCCCCCCCCTCCCGCTATCCCCCTCCCATCCCTCCCGCTATCCCCCTCCCATCCCTCCCGCTATCCCCCTCCCATCCCTCCCGCTATCCCCCTCCCATCCCTCCCGCTATCCCCCTCCCATCCCTCCCGCTATCCCCCCCACCCCCCCATCCCCCGCTATCCCCCCCACCCCCCCATCCCCCGCTATCCCCCCCACCCCCCCATCCTCCACTATCCCCCCCACCCCCCCATCCCCCGCTATCCCCCCCACCCCCCCATCCCCCGCTATCCCCCCCACCCCCCCATCCCCCGCTATCCCCCCACCCCGCCCATCCCCCGCTATCCCCCCCACCCCCCCCATCCCCCGCTATCCCCCCCATCCCCCGCTATCCCCCCCCATCCCCCGCTATCCCCCCCCATCCCCCGCTATCCCCCCCCATCCCCCGCTATCCCCCCCATCCCCCGCTATCCCCCCCCATCCCCCGCTATCCCCCCCCATCCCCCGCTATCCCCCCCCATCCCCCGCTATCCCCCGCTATCCCCCCCCCATCCCCCGCTATCCCCCCCCATCCCCCGCTATCCCCCCCCCATCCCCCGCTATCCCCCCCCATCCCCCGCTATCCCCCCCCCATCCCCCGCTATATCCCCCCCCATCCCCCGCTATCCCCCCCCATCCCCCGCTATCCCCCCCATCCCCCGCTATCCCCCCCCCCATCCCCCGCTATCCCCCCCATCCCCCGCTATCCCCCCCCCCCATCCCCCGCTATCCCCCCCCCCGCTATCCCCCCCCCCGCTATCCCACCCCCCCCATCCCCCGCTATCCCCCCCCATCCCCCGCTATCCCCCCCCATCCCCGCTATCCCCCCCCATCCCCCGCTATCCCCCCCCCATCCCCCGCTATCCCCCCCCCATCCCCCGCTATCCCCCCCCCATCCCCCGCTATCCCCCCCCCATCACCCGCTATCCCCCCCCATCCCGCGCTATCCCCCCCATCCCCCGCTATCCCCCCCCATCCCCCGCTATCCCCCCCCATCCCCCGCTATCCCCCCCCATCCCCCGCTATACCCCCCCCATCCCCCGCTATCCCCCCCCATCCCCCGCGATCACCCCCCCCCATCCCCCGCTATCACCCCCCCCCCATCCCCCGCTATCCCCCCCCCCATCCCACGCTATCCCCCCCCCATCCCCTGCTATCCCCCCCCCCATCACCCGCTATCCCCCCCCATCCCCCGCTATCCCCCCCATCCCCCGCTATCCCCCCCCATCCCCCGCTATCCCCCCCCCATCCGCCGCTATCCCCCCCCATCCCCCGCTATCCCCCCCCATCCCCCGCTATCCCCCACCCCCCCATCCCCCGCTATCCCCCCCCATCCCCCGCTATCCCCCCGATCCCCCGCTATCCCCCCCCCCATCCCCCGCTATCCCCCCCCCCATCCCCCGCTACCCCCCCCCCATCCCCCGCTATCCCCCCCCATCCCCCGCTATCCCCTCCCATCCCCTGCTACCCCCCCCATCCCCCGCTATCCCCCCCCCCATCCCCCGCTATCCCCCCCCCCGCTATCCCCCCCCTCTATCCCCCCCCGCTATCCCCCCCCCGCTATCCCCCCCCCCGCTATCCCCCCCCGCTATCCCCCCACCGCTATCCCCCCCCCGCTATCCCCCCTCCCGCTATCCCCCCCCGCTATCCCCCCCATCCCCCGCTATTCCCCCCCCCATCCCCCGCTATCCCCCCCCGCTATCCCCCCCACTATCCCCCCCCTATCCCCCCCCCCGCTATCCCCCCCCGCTATCCCCCCCCCGCTACCCCCCCGCTACCCCCCCCGCTATCACCCCCCGCTATCCCCCCCCGCTATCCCCCCCCCGCTATCCCCCCCCCATCCCTCCCGCTATCCCCCCCCCATCCCTCCCACTATCCCCCCCCATCCCTCCCACTATCCCCCCCCATCCCTCCCACTATCCCCCCCCATCCCTCCCACTATCCCCCCCCCCATCCCTCCCACTATCCCCCCCCCATCCCTCCCACTATCCCTCCCACTATCCCCCCCCATCCCTCCCACTATCCCCCCCCCATCCCTCCCACTATCCCCCCCCCATCCCTCCCACTATCCCCCCCCCATCCCTCCCACTATCCCACCCCCATCCCTCCCACTATCCCCCCCCCATCCCTCCCGCTATCCCCCGCATCCCTCCCGCTATCCCCCCCCCATCCCTCCCACTATCCCCCCCCCATCCCTCCCACTATCCCCCCCCCATCCCTCCCACTATCCCCCCCATCCCTCCCACTATCCCCCCCATCCCTCCCACTATCCCCCCCCCATCCCTCCCACTATCCCCCCCCCATCCCTCCCACTATCCCCCCCCCATCCCTCCCACTATCCCCCCCCCCATCCCTCCCACTACCCCCTCCCATCCCTCCCACTATCCCCCCCATCACTCCCACTATCCCCCCCCCATCCCTCCCACTATCCCCCCCCCATCCCTCCCACTATGCCCCCCCCATCCCTCCCACTATCCCCCCCCATCCCTCCCAATATCCCCCCCCCCCATCCCTCCCACTATCCCCCCCCTCCCACTATCCCCCCCCTCCCGCTATCCCCCTCCCATCTCTCCCGCTATCCCCCTCCCATCCCTCCCGCTATCCCCCTCCCATCCCTCCCGCTATCCCCCCCCATCCCTCCCGCTATCCCCCCCCATCCCTCCCGCTATCCCCCCCCATCCCTCCCGCTATCCCCCCCATCCCTCCCGCTATCCCCCCCCATCCCTCCCGCTATCCCCCCCCATCCCTCCCCGCTATCCCTCCCGCTATCCCCCCCTCATCCCTCCCGCTATCCCCCCCTCATCCCTCCCGCTATCCCCCCCCATCCCACCCGCTATCCCCCCCCATCCCACCCGCTATCCCCCCCATCCCACCCGCTATCCCCCCCCATCCCACCCGCTATCCCCCCCCATCCCACCCGCTATCCCCCCCCATCCCACCCGCTATCCCCCCCCCATCCCACCCGCTATCCCCCCCCATCCCACCCGCTATCCCCCCCCATCCCACCCGCTATCCCCCCCCATCCCACCCGCTATCCCCCCCATCCCACCCGCTATCCCCCCCCATCCCACCCGCTATCCCCCCCCATCCCACCCGCTATCCCCCCCCATCCCACCGCTATCCCCCCCCAGCCCTCCCGCTATCCCCCCCATCCCACCCGCTATCCCCCCCATCCCTCCCGCTATCCCCCCCGCTATCCCCCCCATCCCTCCCGCTATCCCCTCCATCCCTCCCGCTATCCCCTCCATCCCTCCCGCTATCCCCCCCATCCCTCCCGCTATCCCCCCCATCCCTCCCGCTATCCCCCCCATCCCTCCCGCTATCCCCCCCATCCCTCCCGCTATCCCCCCAACCCTCCCGCTATCCCCCCCATCCCTCCCGCTATCCCCCCCATCCCTCCCGCTATCCCCCCCATCCCTCCCGCTATCCCCCCCATCCCTCCCGCTATCCCCCCCATCCCTCCCGCTATCCCCCCCATCCCTCCCGCTATCCCCCCCATCCCTCCCGCTATCCCCCCCATCCCTCCCGCTATCCCCCCCATCCCTCCCGCTATCCCCCCCATCCCTCCCGCTATCCCCCCCATCCCTCCCGCTATCCCCCGCATCCCTCCCGCTATCCCCCGCATCCCTCCCGCTATCCCCCCATCCCTCCCGCTATCCCCCCCATCCCTCCCGCTATCCCCCCCATCCCTCCCGCTATCCCCCCCATCCCTCCCGCTATCCCCCCCATCCCTCCCGCTATCCCCCCCATCCCTCCCGCTATCCCCCCATCCCTCCCGCTATCCCCCCCATCCCTCCCGCTATCCCCCCCATCCCTCCCGCTATCCCCCCATCCCTCCCGCTATCCCCCCCATCCCTCCGCTATCCCCCCCATCCCTCCCGCTATCCCCCCCATCCCTCCCGCTATCCCCCCCATCCCTCCCGCTATCCCCCCCATCCCTCCCGCTATCCCCCCCATCCCTCCCGCTATCCCCCCCATCCCTCCCGCTATCCCCCCCATCCCTCCCGCTATCCCCCCCATCCCTCCCGCTATCTCCCCCATCCCTCCCGCTATCCCCCCCATCCCTCCCGCTATCCCCCCCGCTATCCCCCCCATCCCTCCCGCTATCCCCCCCATCCCTCCCGCTATCCCCCCCGCTATCCCCCCCATCCCTCCCGCTATCCCCCCCATCCCTCCCGCTATCCCCCCATCCCTCCCGCTATCCCCCCCATCCCTCCCGCTATCCCCCCCATCCCTCCCGCTATCCCCCCCCATCCCTCCCGCTATCCCCCCCCATCCCTCCCGCTATCCCCCCCCATCCCTCCCGCTATCCCCCCATCCCTCCCGCTATCCCCCCCCATCCCTCCCGCTATCCCCCCCCATCCCTCCCGCTATCCCCCCCATCCCTCCCGCTATACCCCCATCCCTCCCGCTATCCCCCCCCATCCCTCCCGCTATCCCCCCCATCCCTCCCGCTATCCCCCCCATCCCTCCCGCTATCCCCCCCATCCCTCCCGCTATCCCCCCCCATCCCTCCCGCTATCCCCCCCCATCCCTCCCGCTATCCCCCCCCATCCCTCCCGCTATCCCCCCCCATCCCTCCCGCTATCCCCCCCATCCCTCCCGCTATCCCCCCCCATCCCTCCCGCTATCCCCCCCATCCCTCCCGCTATCCCCCCCCATCCCTCCCGCTATCCCCCCCATCCCTCCCGCTATCCCCCCCATCCCTCCCGCTATCCCCCATCCCTCCCGCTATCCCCCTCCCTCCCGCTATCCCCTCCTCCCTCCCGCTATCCCCCCCTCCTCCCGCTATCCCCCCCATCCCTCCCGCTATCCCCACCACCCTCTCTGCCCCCTCCTCCCCACCACCCTCTCTGCCCCCTCCTCCCACCACCCTCTCTGCCCCCTCCTCCCCACCACCCTCTCTGCCCCCTCCTCCCCACCACCCTCTCTGCCCCCTCCTCCCCACCACCCTCTCTGCCCCCTCCTCCCCACCACCCTCTCTGCCCCCTCCTCCCCACCACCCTCTCTGCCCCCTCCTCCCCACCACCCTCTCTGCCCCCTCCTCCCCACCACCCTCTCTGCCCCCTCCTCCCCACCACCCTCTCTGCCCCCTCCTCACCACCACCCTCTCTGCCCCCTCCTCCCCACCACCCTCTCTGCCCCCTCCTCCCCACCACCCTCTCTGCCCCCTCCTCCCCACCACCCTCTCTGCCCCCTCCTCCCCACCACCCTCTCTGCCCCCTCCTCCCCACCACCCTCTCTGCCCCCTCCTCCCCACCACCCTCTCTGCCCCCTCCTCCCCACCACCCTCTCTGCCCCCTCCTCCCCACCACCCTCTCTGCCCCCTCCTCCCCACCACCCTCTCTGCCCCCTCCTCCCCACCACCCTCTCTGCCCCCTCCTCCCCACCACCCTCTCTGCCCCCTCCTCCCCACCACCCTCTCTGCCCCCTCCTCCCCACCACCCTCTCTGCCCCCTCCTCCCCACCACCCTCTCTGCCCCCTCCTCCCCACCACCCTCTCTGCCCCTCCTCCCCACCACCCTCTCTGCCCCCTCCTCCCCACCACCCTCTCTGCCCCCTCCTCCCCACCACCCTCTCTGCCCCCTCCTCCCCACCACCCTCTCTGCCCCCTCCTCCCCACCACCCTCTCTGCCCCCTCCTCCCCACCACCCTCTCTGCCCCCTCCTCCCCACCACCCTCTCTGCCCCCTCCTCCCCACCACCCTCTCTGCCCCCTCCTCCCCACCACCCTCTCTGCCCCCTCATCCCCGTCCTGCCCCCTCCCTACTGAACGCGCGCAACTGTTTGAATTTTGCATCCGTTGTGGAGCGGTGCGCCGCATGCTCTCATCAGAGTGTCAACATTGGGGTGATGGGATAGGGCATGGCAATGGGGGAGGGGTTGGGGGGATGGGGCAAGAAAGTGGGGAAATGTGGGGAGTTGGGTATGGCAAGGTGTCGGGAGAAGAAAGTTGCAAAATGGTGGCAGGGAAGGGGATGGGTGAGTGGGAGAGTTGAGGAAAGGGTAATGAGATGTGCAAATGGGAAGAGGGTGGGGGTTCAAATGGGATGGCAAAGGGTACGGAAATGGGGGAGTGAGTGGTGAAATGTGGAAGCGGGGAGCGATGGGAGTCCAAAGATGTACTGGTTACGTGGATTAACCTGGTGAATGTGCCAGGTTATGGGAAAGGGCGAGGGGGTGGGGGGCATGGGTAGGATGCTCTTTTAGAGACTCAGTGCAGACTCAATGATTCGGTAGGTCTATTACTACACCAGGGATTCTGTGGTGATGTGAGAGGGAAGGAAGGGGAGGGGTGAGAGGGAAGGAAGGGGAGGGGTGAGAGGGAAGGAAGGGGAGGGGTGAGAGGGAAGGAAGGGGGGAGAGGGAAGGAGGAGGGGGGAGGGGAGGGGGGAGAGGGAAGGAAGGGGAGGGGGGAGAGGGAAGGAAGGGGAGGGGGGAGAGGGAAGGAAGGGGAGGGGGAGAGGGCAGTAGGGAAGGTGGTGGAAAAACGGGGGATGGGTGAGAAGAAATGGGGTTGGGTAAAGGAGGAAGAGTTGGAGAAATGGGGGAGGCAGAATTGGCAGGGGAATTGGGAAAAATGGGGAAATGGAGGGGATCGCAGGGGCTGTGGGAATGGTAGGGAAATGGGAAAGAAGAAGAGGTGGGGTATGTGACAAAGGGTCATAGGGGTGGGGAAATGGTGAGGGGGTTGGTGGAATGGGTGGATGGGTATGGAGAATTTGAACGGGTGGGGAAGAGGGAGTAGACAGTGGAGTAAAGGGAGAGACAATGGGGAAAAGTGAGGAAATGGAGGGGAAAAGGGAGGAGATGGTGGGCAAAAGGGATGAGACGGTGGGGAGAAGGGAGAAGGTGTAGGGAAGAGATGGTGGGGTTGAGAAGAGATGGGTAGAAGAGGGTAAGTGGGGATGTTGGAGTGGGAAGAGATAGGTGAGGTATGGAAGAGGGCGATAGGGCAGAAAGAGGGGGGGTGGGCAGGGAAGATGGTGATGGGCCCCAGAAGATGGGGGAATACGGTGAGGAAGAAGGGGTTGGGTGGGAAAGAGGAGAATGGGGTGGGAAAGTGGGTGTGGGGTGTGGAGAGGGGTGTGACGTGGGAAAGTGTGGGGTTGGGAAGAGGGTTGAGAAAAGGAGGAGGGGTGAGGAAGGATGGGGGAGGTAAGGGGGGGATGGAATGGGAAAGGGTTGAGAAAAGGGGAAGGGTAGGGAAGAGGTGATTGGGTGGAGAGGAGCAGGAGGGGATGGAAAAGAGTGGGATGGTTCAGGGAAAATGGGGCAGATGTGGGATGGGGAAGAAGGGGAAGGAGTGTGGAAAGGGTGGTGGAAGTGGGTGGGGAAAAGGGTAAAGGGGTAGAAAAAATAGGGGTGGGGAGTAGAGGGTTGGAGGGAGGGGACAGTGGATAGAAAGGGGGTATGGAAACTGTGAGGGAGAAAGTGGGGAAATGTTGGGAAGCAGTTGTAAATGGAATAGAGGTTCAGGGAAAATCAGGGAAAGGGAGTGGGGAAATAGAAGGATGGGGAAATAGAAGGATGGGGAAATAGAAGGATGGGGAAAAGGGTGGGGGGGGGGTCTGGAAAAGTGTGAGGAAATGTGGAGAGGAAGAAAGGGAAGGCAAAAGGGTTTGGGGACATGTGAGAGGGGGAAGTGGGTGGGGAAATGGAGGGGTAATGGGGGAACAGGTTGGAAAATCAGGGGAGGGGGAAAGGAGTGGCAAAATGGGATGGGAGGGAAAGAATATGGGGAAATGAGAGGGAGTTGACGGGGAATTGGGGGAGGGAGTAAATGGTTGGGGAAAGGTAATGGAGAAATGGTGGTGGAAGAGAGGGGTGAGGGCATGGCCAACTGGACAATGGATTCCTAAAAGTTTTAGCCCAATGCATTCAAGTTTGCGTGCTTGGACTTGAGGGAAGGACTAACAGAGGATAAAGACAAACCAGGTAGGCGTTTGAAAGTGCCATTGTAAGTGATGGGGGGTGGGGGGAGGGAGAGAAGCTGGGGCGGGAGACATTTTTCCAAGAACCTATGCATAAGGATCAGATAAGTATGTAGGATAGGAAGTGGTGAGGGATGGCCTTGTCAGTGATTGAGTCAATGGGAAAGGCTGTGGGAAATGATATGGCCAAAGGAATGGCCATGAATATAGGGATCTCAAAGTAGGATTTTTCAAATGTGAGCAGAGATGAAGAATAGAAGAAGGAGTTCAACACAGATGATTTTAGTCTTAACTTTACCTGATGCTTACTCATTCTGTTGTAAGGGGTGGAATCACTGAATACTGAGGAACATTGCTAATATTCAATCTCTAAAGAGGATATTCAGGCTAATTGTGACATTCCTCCCAGTGTCCTTGCAATGGTTACCTAACTGATCCCAGATTGGGGATTGAACCTGGAACTTTCCAGATCTTTGGAAATCACATCCTCAGCTCCACAATCAAAAAATAATGGGAACGATTTTCCCAAAAAGTGCCCATTGGACGGGAAAATGGAAGGTTTTCCCACCCGTTTTTGGTCGCACTTAGTCGAATATACTCCAGCACTCCATGCATCACAGAGTCCACTGGGGGATACACGCTGATAGTGGGGGAGCAGTCTAAGAGGCTGACGTCAGCATGCTGAGATCGGCACCCCAATCGCCACCCCCATGGCCAGCCCTGATTGTCCCTCCCCCACTGATCACTATGCAGAGTGGCAACTGTCCCCCCACTCCCCCCACCACTGAATAACCTGCCTGCCCAGAAGGCCCCCTCATGCCACTCCCCTTGGCAGTCAGTGCCAAGCTGGTGGTAGCAGGCCTGTCCCGGGCTCGCTAATGGCATTGAAATACTGATTTCAATATGGTAATCAGCCTTGCGCTGTTTCCTGGCACGAAGCTGATTACGCCATAAAAAATGGCGGGGGAAAGTCGTGACCGGCCTCCCTTACGTTTCCCAGCCACTGTGCCTCTTGAGCAGTGCAGTGGGCCGGGAAAATCGTGCCCAGTATTCAAATCCAGTTGGAGTTGTCTTCTGTGTTGGTTCAAGGAGATTAATTGATTGCTTCTGGTGAGATTTGGAACTCTCCTTTCTCTTTTAATTTCAGTTCTGGATTTTATTTGAAAAAGAAGACAAACTGTTCCAACCTGGGTACACTTACCAAGAGTGCAGAAGGGAAATGTGGTAACTTGACCACAAAATGGTAGTGAAACGCATTATGATGTTCCATCTTATTTACTTATAAAAATATTGAAATTCAGTACAACATGGACTCAGAACTGGAGGCAGCTAGTTACACAGGTCCCTCGTGGTAAGATTAGACCCCTGACTAGTAGGCTACTGATGATGTCACTCACATGTGTTCATACCCATTAAAGACATCAATACATACATTCAAATAGGAAGATGCTTACTATAACACTCTCCCACCTTAATTTCAAACCCCTTTAAGGAAAGAAACATAATGAAATTCATGTCTCAACTATGGGTCAGTCTTTCAGGAGCTTTGCAACTATGCTGTCACATGCGCAGTACCACTCGTGACTCTGCAGATGTAAGTGAGCTTGTTTCAGTGGAGCTGGATTTCTGGTTGCAGGTGTAGTTTGAGTATCTGTGAATGACTGTCCCTCATCCTCTCCTGGATTAGAGTCCACTGCAATCCTTGTGCATCAGGAATCACTTCCTGTCGAATGTCTACAAGAGCATTTCCTTCTACCGTGTCATCTGCAACTTTTGCTGTCCTGGATCATGGCTAGACGAATGTGATCCTGGTGTCTGTGAACAACTCTTCCATTGGTCAGTTTCACTCCCAAAGATACTGGATCACTCTGGTTGAGAAGAACTCCAGGCAGCCAACGTTGGTTACTGCCAAAATTCCTTACAGAGATACAATCATTCAGGTTGAAATGTGTCTTCCTAGCATGGTAGTCATTTCTCCCGCTTTTTCTGTCTCCTTCACACTTTTGACATTTGGATGTAGCAGATCCAGCTGAGACTTTGGCTTTCTACTCATCAGTAATTCAGTTGAGTCTTGTTGTTGTTTGTGGTGTGATACAATACTGGAAAAAGAACCGTGAGAGCACGATTTCCAAAATATCACTTGCCATTCTCCTCAATCCTTCTTTCAATGTCTAAACAGCTCGCTCTGCTAAACCATTTGAAGCTGGATGAAAAAATGCAGTACACACATCGCGTGTTCCATTCCTTTGCATAAACTCTTGCAGCAAATCACTCATAAACATTGTACAGAATGGTTGTATCCTTGGAGGATCTAGAATGGCTGTACCACTCCCTGGTCTTTCACAAGTTTTGGATTAAGTTCATCAGACTCACTTGTGTGCCTCCCAAATGAAATGTTAGCTGGGTCGTATGTTTGGTGGTCTGCAACCCTGCAGAAGGAATCATTTCATCTGGGATAGAACAGGGGTTGGGCCCATCCTTTACATTGTTATCAGAAACTAGAGAATCTGGTAAACCATGAGTTGCAAAAACTTGGTGTAGCTTCTCTATTATAATGGCTGCTCTAATGTTGCTCATGATGTATTCTTCTAACTACTCAGAAACATATGATTCAGAAAAGGTCCCGTAAAGTCCACATGAAACCTAGATCAAGGATGATCAAACCACTCCCAGAGTGTAGTGGTGATGACATCTAGTTGATCTGACACGCGGAACAGGATTTCATCATGTCCTCCAAGCCCTGATCCATGTTAGACCACCAAACATACGACCCAGCTAACATTTCATTTGGGAGGCACACAAGTGAGTCTGATGAACTTAATCCAAAACTTGTGAAAGACCAGGGAGTGGTACAGCCATTCTAGATCCTCCAAGGATACAACCAGTCTGCAAACTTAGTCCATTCTTCCACTTTCACATGGTCTCAATTCATCATCCCCTATAACTGGAAGCCAACCCTGCAGAAGGAATCATTTCATCTGGGATAGAACAGGGGTTGGGCCCATCCTTTACTTAATCTGTTTAGCATTCACTGGAGAATGTGAAAGTCTCCCAAGCAAGAAAATTGTCTCAGGACGGAAGAATGTCTTGGTGGGCGTGTCTAGTAAAGGAAGATGAATCAGCATGTCTGCATTTACATGCCCTGCCCTGTACACGATATTATACTGGTACGCTGGCAAGGTGAGAGCCCAGCGCTGTATTCTCACCGAGGCCATGGCAGGAATGCACTTGGATTCACTGAAAAGATTTACAATGACTTGTGGATGATACAGATAGTGAATCAATGACCAGAAAGATATTGATGAAATCATTTCACAGCAAAGGCGATGGCTAGATCTTACCTGTCTAACTGCAGATATCCCTTCTGAGCTGTTGTCAGCATCCGTGTTGCAGAACCAATGGTTCTTTTCTGACCTCTTGTCCATCTGATGAGAGAGTACTGCACCAACACTGTAAGGAGAGGCAGATTCACTTTGATCAAGACATGTGCTCCTTCTTCCTCAACCATGGTTTCCCACTTACACTTGTTAACAGGGCCCCCAACAGTTTGTGGTCCATCTCCCGTGCTACGACCCTCACCCCCTCCTCTCCCTCCCAGAACAAGGATAGAGTCCCCCTTGTTCTCACATTTCACCCCTCCACATGCAAAGCATAATCCTCTGCCATTTTTGCTAACTCCAGCGTGATGCCACCACCAAACACATCTTCCCTTCACTCCCTCTGTCAGCATTCCGCAGAGACTGTTCCCTCTGGGATAACCTAGTCCACTCCTCTACTATACCCAACACCTCACCCATGGCACCTTCCCATGCAGTCGCAGAGGTGTAATATCTTGTCCCTCTTCCATGCTCACCATCCAAGGATGAAATGTCCTTGGCAGACAGGATTAAGGAGAATCCCAAGGCATTTTATTCATACGTTAGGAACAAAAGGGTTGTCAGGGAAAAAATCGGACCTCTCAGGGACAAAAGTGGGGAATTATGCTTAGAGCCCAAAGAAGTAGGGGAGATCCTAAATGAATATTTTGCGTCGGTATTCACAATGGAGAGGGATGTGTTGACTGGGAGTGTCTCGGAAGGGATGTGTTGACTGGGAGTGTCTCGGAGGGGAGTGTTGACCCGTTAGAGAAAATCTCCATTATGAGGGAGGAAGTGTTAGGTTTTTTAGGGAATATAAAGACTGACAAATCCCCAGGGCCTGATGGAATCTATCCAAGGCTGCTCAGGGAGACGAGAGATGAAATCGCTGGGCCTCTGACGCAAATCTTTGTCTCGTCACTGGACACAGGTGAGGTCCCAGAGGTTTGGAGGATAGCTAATGTGGTCCCGTTATTTAAGAAGGGTAGGAAGGATAACCCGGGAAATTATAGGCCGGTGAGCTTGACGTCCGTGGTAGGGAGGTTGTTGGAGAGGATTCTTAGAGATAGGATGTATGCGCATTTAGAAAGGAATAAACTCATTAACGATAGTCAGCATGGTTTTGTGAGAGGGAGGTTATGCCTCACTAACCTGGTGGCGTTTTTTGAAGAAGTGACTAGAATGGTTGACGAGGGAAGGGCCGTGGATGTTGTCTATATGGACTTTAGTAAAGCGTTTGACTAAGTAGGTTGGTGCAAAAGGTTTGACATGGTAGGTTGGTCCAAAAGGTTGGATCTCATGGGATAAAGGGGGAGGTGGCTAGATGGGTGGAGAACTGGCTTGGTCACAGAAGACAGAGGGCGGTAGTGGAAGGGTCTTTTTCCGGCTGGATGCCTGTGACTAGTGGTGTTCCGCAGGGCTCTGTATTGGGACCTCTGCTGTTTGTGATTTATATAAACGATCTGGAAGAAGGTGTAACTGGGGTGATCAGTAAGTTTGCGGATGACACGAAAATGGCTGGACTTGCAGATAGTGAGGAGCATTGTCAGAGGCTATAGAAGGATATAGATAGGCTGGAAATTTGGGCAAAGAAATGGCAGATGGAGTTCAATCCAGATAAATGCAAAGTGATGCATTTTGGTAGAACTAACGTAGGGGGGAGCTATACGATAAATGGCAGAATCATAAAGGGTGTAGATACGCAGAGGGACCTGGGTGTGCAAGTCCACAGATCCTTGAAGGTGATGTCACAGGTGGAGAAGGTAATGAATAAGGCATATGGCATGCTTGCCTTTATAGGACGGGGCATAGAGTATAAAAGTTGGGGTCTGATGTTACAGTTGTATAAAACGTTGGTTCGGCCGCATTTGGAATACTGCGCCCAGTTCTGGTCGCCACACTACCAGAAGGGGTCGTGGAGGCTTTAGAGAGAGTGCAGAAGAGGTTTACCAGGATGTTGCCTGGTATGGAAGGGCTTAGTTATGAGGAGAGATTGGGTAAACTGGGGTTGTTCTCACTGGAAAGATGGAGGATGAGGGGTGACCTAATAGAGGTGTATAAAATTATGAAAGGCATAGATAGGGTGAACAGTGGGAAGCTTTTTCCCAGATCGGTGGTGACGTTCACGAGGGGTCATAGGTTCAAGGTGAGGGGGGGAGGTTTAACACGGATATCAGAAGGACGTATTTTACACAGAGGGTGGTGGGGGCCTGGAATGCGCTGCTGGGCCAGGTGGTGGAGGCGGACACACTGGGAACGTTTAAGACTTATCTAGATAGCCACATGAACGGAGTGGGAATGGAGGGATACAAAAGAATAGTCTAGTTTGGACCAGGGAGTGGCGCGGGCTTGGAGGGCCGAAGGGCCTGTTCCTGTGCTGTATTGTTCTTTGTCCAAAACATTCATTCCAGGTTAAGCAGCGTTTCACTTGCATCTCTTTCAATTTGGTCTATTGCATTTGCTGCTCCCAATGTGGTCTCCTCTATATCAGAGAGACCAAATGTAGACTGGGTGATCGCTTTGCTGAGCACCTTCGGTCTGTGCGCAATCAGAACCCTGACCTTCCGGTTGCTTGCCATTTTAACACACGATCCTGCTCCCATGCCCACATGTCTGTCCTTGGCTTGCTACAATGTTCCAGTGAAGCTCAACGCGAACTGGAGGAACAGCATCTCATCTTCCGGCTAGGCACTTTACAGCCTTCTGGTCTCAACATCGAATTCAAAAACTTCAGATGATTAGCTCTACCCCTTTGTTTTCATTTTATTTAATTTTTTGCTGTTCTCTATCTTTTATTTCTTTATTGTCTTTCTTCATTTTTCTTCACCCCCCCCCCCCCCACTCTTTCACCCTATTTTATCCACCCTTTCCTTTTCATTTCTTCCCCTTTGCTTCCCCTTCCCCCTTTTTCTCAAAAAAAAGAGCTTTGACAAAGGGTCATCTGGACTCAAAACTTCAGCTCTTTTCTCTCCTTACAGATGCTGCCAGACCTGCTGAGATTTTCCAGCATTTTTTCTTTTGGTTTTGAATCAGCAGATTAGCTGATTGTGGAAGCACTTTCATGTCCTTGACAGCTTTCTTTTGTGATAGACCCCAGTTCCATTTTATTTCTTTGTGAAATAGTAGATACAGTGTTGAAAGGTCTGGCAGAAACTTCCTGTTGTAATTTACCATGATGCGGAGATGATGACCTGAACTTGGACACACTTCTGGGTTTTGGGGTTTCCTTGATAGCTCTGACTTTGTCTTTCACCAGGGACAGATCCTCCACTGTGATTTTGTGACCCAAACACTCCACACTCTGTGCCTGGAAGATGCACTTGCTATGCTTCAGGTGCAGCCTTGCCTCTGAAAATCTCTTTAACTCTTGATCAAGATTGCTGAGCTGCTCCTTATCGGTTTTCCAAGGAATCAGAATGTCATCGAAGAAAACTGCTATGTGAGGAATCCACTGTCCTTTGAAAAATCACCAGACTGGAGGACACCCTGAAAACCAGATTGTTGTATTTGAACAAACTTCCTTAAGTATTTATGGTGACATAGAACATAGAACAGTACAGCACAGAACAGGCCCTTCGGCCCACGATGTTGTGCCGAGCTAGATCAAGCTATCCCACTCCCTATCATCCAGGTGTGCTCCATGTGCCTATCCAATAACCGCTTAAATGTTCCTAAAGTGTCTGACTCCACTATCACTGCAGGCAGTCCATTCCACACCCCAACCACTCTCTGCGTAAAGAACCTAGCTCTGATATCCTTCCAATATCTCCCACCACGAACCCTATAGTTATGCCCCCTTGTAATGGCTCCATCCACCCGAGGAAATAGTCTTTGAACGTTCACTCTATCTATCCCCTTCATCATTTTATAAACCTCTATTAAGTCTCCCCTCAGCCTCCTCCGCTCCAGAGAGAACAGCCCTAGCTCCCTCAACCTTTCCTCATAAGACCTACCCTCCAAACCAGGCAGCAACCTGGTAAATCTCCTCTGCACTCTTTCCAGCGCTTCCACATCCTTCTTATAGTGAGGTGACCAGAACTGCACACAATATTCCAAATGTGGTCTCACCAAGGTCCTGTACAGTTGCAGCATAACCCCATGGCTCTTAAACTCCAACCCCCTGTTAATAAAAGCTAACACACTATAGGCCTTCTTCACAGCTCTATCCACTTGAGTGGCAACCTTCAGAGATCTGTGGATATAGAAACATAGAAACCCTACAGTGCAGAAGGAGGCCATTTGGCCCATCGAGTCTGCACCGACCGCAATCCCACCCAGGCCCTACCCCCACGTATTTTACCCGCTAATCCCTCTAACCTACGCATCCCAGGACTCTAAGGGACAATTTTTAACCTGGCCAATCAACCTAACCCGCACATCTTTGGACCCCAAGATCTCTCTGTTCCTCCACAGTCTTCAGAACCCTACCTTTGACCCTGTAATCCACATTTAAATTAGTCCTACCAAAATGAATCACCTCACATTTATCAGGGTTAAACTCCATTTGCCATTTTTCAGCCCAGCTTTGCAGCCTATCTATGTCTCTTTGCAGCCTACAACAGCCCTCCACCTCATCCACTACTCCACCAATCTTGGTGTCATCAGCAAATTTACTGATCCACCCTTCAGCCCCCTCCTCTAAGTCATTAATAAAAATCACAAAGAGCAGAGGACCAAGCACTGATCCCTGCGGCACTCCGCTAGCAACCTGCCTCCAATCCGAAAATTTTCCATCCACCACCACCCTCTGTCTTCGATCAGACAGCCAGTTACCTATCCAATCGGCCAACTTTCCCTCTATCCCACACCTCCTCACTTTCATCATAAGCCGACCATAGGGGACCTTATCAAATGCCTTACTAAAATCCATGTATATGACATCAACTGCCCTACCTTCATCAACACACTTAGTTACCTCCTCAAAAAATTCAATCAAATTTGTGAGGCACGGCTTGCCCTTCACGACATACTGTTTTGGGACCTCCTCTAGCAAAGGCAGGGCTCATATTGAGAACATCTTGCCTATTGCAAGGGTTGAAAACAGATCTTCCACCCGCAGAAACATGTAAGCGTCCAGATTGGAGGCCTGATTAATGGTAAGTTTGTACTTCCCGCAGTACCATCACTTTTAAGAACAGGAACAATTGGAACTGCCAATTTAAGAACTGAATGGGCTCAATGATTCCAAGCCTTTGCAGCCACTCCAACTTTTCCTCTACTTTACTTTTCATGGCATAGGGATTGAAAAGGTGAGGATTAGCCTGAGGATCTATGAACAACTTAACTGTAGTGTCACGCAGTGGACCCAGTTCATCTTTGAAGGACTCAGGCTATTCCTGAATGACATCCTCTGTCATCTGTGTGTGCTTAATCTCATCCCAATTCAAAATAATTTATGGAGTAAACTGGGCCCTTTGCCTTTTACCACCAGGAGCTATACTCTTACGTTGTTGTTGTATGCAATGTCCACCTCTAACATCCCAAACAATGTGATAGCCTCTCTGGTGTACATCCAAAGTTGGATCACTGTCTGAGAAAGGGTTGGTGCCTGCATAGAGCCCCAAGTTTTCCTGTAGGTCTCCTCACTAATTACAAATTCAGAGGCTCTCATGTCCATTTCCACCTTGAATTGTTTTCCATCCACCTCTACTGTAGAATGATGGGCTTTGTGTCCCTCACTCACATTAAACATATTGTAATAGTGCTCTTCTGCCTCCTCTGAACTTTCCAGGTGATACTGAAGAAGGGAAAGGGTTAATGTTTTTTGTACTCAAATGTATTTTTTACCTGAAGGGAAAGGGTTAATGTATTTTGTACCTAAAAGGTTGAACTTTGTACTTAGAATGTATCACAAGCATAACCCTTCATTGTGGCTCATCTCCTCAGGTTTATACTGCTTTCCCTCAGGTTCATACTGCTTTTGACATGAATTAAAGTTATTCTTGTTTGTACTGCTTCTCACATTAATACCCGTTAACTTTTATTTTTATAACAATAGATAGTCAATGCAAATGTGAATGTGTTTGTGAAGTCTTACCTTTCCTACAAGTTTGTGTGTGGTTTGCGGAAGACAGGCGATTCCATGGTGTGGAGCGCGATATCAGCCGTTTGAAGAGGGACTCCCGCTGAGGCAGCTGGAAGAGCGTCGGAACTTCAAAGGGAAACCCCAAGAACAGGAAACAGAAGACCTGCGCTTTGTGTGCTGAGGATGCCAGATACACTGGTTTATGGTCAAGAAGTTATCAATATATTTTTTGTAGTTGGTCTGGAAGCTTGCTTCGTGACCAGCAGTTGTAAATTGTATTTCTGAGTCGTGACTGGTCTGGGGTTGATTCGTGACCAGTATGAGAAGCCATGCTGTATATATATCCCCACTTTTCTGTGTTCAGGGAGAACTTTGGCTTTCGCTTTCAAGGGGTCAAGTTCTCCCCGCAAGCTTGTGAGAATAAAGCCTTACTGTATTTTGACTCAGACTTCAGAGGTATTTTTACCAACTTCAATACGCTGCTGACTATGGCTTTTTTGAATTTGAATTTCCTGCTCAGTCTTCGACCTGCACTTGGCACCCCTGCATTTCTTAGTTAAATTACCTTTTTTGTTGCAGCGGCAACAGTGTCCATAAATTGCAATGATTTGCATAGTGTGTCCCTCCATACTTGAAACATTCCACTGCTTTCATTGTTTAGCTTGCAGCCTCTTTCTTTTCTTGATGCACTGCACCTGCTTGTGCATCATCATTGGCCTTTAGAATGTCTTTTGCATTGTTGGAAGTTGTTTCCATGCCCTGAGAAATTTCTAGAGCCTTTTTGAAAGTTAGTGCAAACAACACCAAATGCTGTCCTCATTAAAGCCACAGGCTAGTCTGTCCCAGAGCATATCCTTCAATATTTGTCCAAACTCTCAGTATTCAGAGAGTTGTCTTAATTCAGCAAGAACATTTGCTGCAGATTGTCCCGCCTTCCACAAATGACTGTGGAACTTGAAATGCTGGGCATTCACTGAGGGTTTAGGATGGTAATTCTGAAAGAGTCCAACAAAATCAACAAATGGAATGTCCCCGGTTTCTGTGGTGTTGCTAAATTCCTCACTAGCTTGCAAGTCTTCGCCCGACATACATTCCGGAGAAATGAGTTCTTTTTAGCCTCATCTGTAATTCCATTTGCCAAAAAAGTGTGTTTCAACCTTTCCACATTCAGTCCAGTCCCCGTTCTCTTCCACAAACTCACTGATCGTCCCAAACATGGTCATTGTGCTGCTAATCTGTTTTTCATCGGTAAACTCATGAAAGTGCTGATCTGAATCCTTGACCACCACTCACACTGCAAACTAGCTATTCAGTGTGCAAATCTTAGTATCACCCTGCTGAACCTTGAATTTTTCTTTTCCATTTACTTTGTCATTTTCTCCTCATTGTCAAAAAGATGTGGTAACTTGTCTACAAAATGTGTTGTGATATTCAATCTTCTTTACTTATAAAAGTATCGAAATACAGAGGCAACTAGTTACACAGGTCCCTTGGGGTAAGACTGGAGCTGCAAAAACACACGCTAACAATGATGTCACTCGCGCATACTCAAACCGCTGAAGATAGTTAATATATTCAAATAGGAAGATACTTTCACACTCTATAACAGTAAGAGTCAGAGCAACCTGGTAGTTGTAAAGATAAGAGGGATTTCTACTTCATCTATTCCTCTCACCGAGTTATTCAGTTTTCAATGGATGCTTTCAAATTCAAATACAGGTCTACAGTTGGGGGTGGTATAACAAAACTGTGCAGCAAGGATAACTTTAACCAAGTCAGGTATCTCATGGTTTTAACCTCTCTGTGCACTAAGAGCCCAGAGAAAACACTTCTACATTATTCTGCTGCCAGATGTTGGCGCAGTTGCAATCCCAAAGTGAACTGTCAGATTTGCTAAGGCTGCCGAGCTGTTTTAGCCTTAGCTAAGATATGAGTTTATGCAGGTTTTGCTGTTCAGCTGCACAAACCCAGCAACAATATAAAAAGGGTCGAAGACTTTGGATAGAATTATAGATATCAGCCTTGTCAATCAGTTCAAGTTTTGTCACTTCTTCTATGACATTTTGCACAATTTCATACAAATTTGCAGAAGCCAATAAACACATATTTATTTAGTATAAAATCCCCAATAAGTTCAAATAATCATCACTATACTATTTAAGTGATACTGTTTTGGAAAACAGTATCCATCTTGAGCTCAATCAATGGCTAGTTTGAAAAACTTTACACTGGACAGCGAGGAAAATACAGTCTGCACTGATTACAATAAACATTCTTTGCTTTCAGTTCCAGAAAGAATGGTCAATTAACCGAGGTCTACACAACACGAATATGATTGTTTATACTGACTTCAGCTGATCCCTAAAATCACATCATTATCTGTTACCTGGCCACAAGACTATGCTTAGCAGAGAAACATAGCAAACCCATAGAACATAGAACATAGAACATTACAGCGCAGAACAGGCCCTTCGGCCCACGATGTTGCACCGACCAGTTAAAAACCCATACACCAGAATTCAAAATTAAAGCCATTTTGATTAGAATAGCTTACAAATGTGCAGCCCTATTATCATCTAGTCCCTTTTTGAAATAAATGCATTTTGTGTGCTGCCCTATGAACTACTAAGCTTGCTGAACACTTCCCATTAAGTATTGAGATTGTGCTCCTGAAGGTTATTTTATTTGATTCGATTTGATTTATTGTTGTAATATGTATTGGTATACAGTGAAAAGTATTGTTTCTTGTGCTATACAGACAATGCATGTTGTTCACGGAGAAGGAAAGGAGAAGGTGCAGAATGTGGTGTTACAGTCATAGCTAGAGTGTAGAGAAAAATCAACTTAATATAAGGTAGGCCCATTCAAAAGTCTGATGGCAGCAGGGAAGAAACTGTTCTTGAGTCAGTTGGTACGTGATCCCAGACTTTTGTATGTTTTTACCGATGGAAGGTAAAAGAGAGCATGTTCGAGGTGTGTGGGGTCCTTGTTTATGCTGGCTGCTTTCCTGAAGCAGCGGGAAGTGTAGACAGAGTCAATGGATGGGAGGCTGGATTGCATGATGGACTGGGCTATGTTCACAACCTTTTGTAGTTTTTTGCAGTCTTGGTCACATCCGGAAAGGATGCTTTCTATGGTGCATCTGCAAAAATTGGTGAGAGTCGTACCGGACAGGCCGAATTTCATTTACCTTTTGAGAAAGTAGAGGCGCTGTTGGGCTTTCTTAACTATAGCGTAGCATGGAGGGACCAGGACAGGTTGTTGGTCATTTGGACACTGAGAAACCTGAAGCTTTCAACCATTTCCACTTCATCCCCATAGATGTAGAGAAGGGCATGCCCTCCACTACGCTTCCTGAAGTCGATGATTATCTCCTTTGTTATATAGATATTGAGGGAGAGATTATTGTTGCAAAATTTCACCAGATTCTCTATCTCATTCCTGTACTCCGTCTCATCATTGTTTGAGATCCGACCCACTATGGTAGTATCAGCAAACTTGAAAATTGAGTTGATGGGGAATTTGGCCACACAGTCATAGGTGTATAAGGAGTATAGTAGGGGGCTGAGGACACAGCCTTGCAGGGCACCGATGTTGGGATGATCATGGAGGAGGTGTTGTTGCTTATCCTTACTGATTGCGGTCTGTGGGTTAGGAAGTCTAGGATTCAGTCGCTGAGGGAGGAGCCAGGCCCCAGTCCATGGAGTTTGGAGATGAGTTTTGTAGGAATAATGGTGTTGAAGACTGAACCTTTGTAATATATATAAGTGATCTGGAGGAAAGTGTAGGTGGTCTGATTAATACGTTTGCGGATTACACAAAAATTGGCAGAGTTGCATATAGTAACAGGGTGTTGAGGGTTTCTGTCTCTCCCACCCTTTCAGGCAGCGAGTTCCAGATTTCCACCATGCTATGGGCTCAATAATGTCTATGTATATCAGATAATGCTCCATCTATGTGCACTTCCCTATTAATCAGAACCATAGAAAGCCAATTGCAAAGCGCTCGGCACATCAGCTGGTGTCTATCACAGAATCAAAGAATGATAGGATGCAGAATGAGGCAATTAACCCATTATGCATGTGCTGGCTCTTTAAAACAGCTATCCAATTTATCAAATTCCCTTTTGAAAGTTATTATTTTATCTGTATCAATCACCTTTTCAGGCAGTCCATCATTCCAGATTTATCCCTGTGGTTAATCTCATAAGAGAAATGTACAAAATGCTTTTAAATAACTTCCTGAATTTAACACTTACTTTGAGCTGGTGAGCAGAAAATTGGCTTGTTAATAGGGTTCTGCCCTGTGAAGATGCTTGGTGTAAAAAGAAATGTAACAATAAATCTGTGATTGTTAGCCAGTGACCGCAATCTCGCTGAAAATAACTAAAAGCTCATTGCGTGAAATGTGTTCTATTTCAATTCTAGGATATGCACCTTTGTCTTACTGTTACCTTTCACAGAAAATATTAACACCTCAAAGTCATTCAAACTGTTAAAAATTAATTCAGGCTTTATGAAAACTAACTTTCATCACCACCATTAGCCCCTTTCTAATTCTGGATTAATTTCTGTTTTGACTTCAGTTTTTTGATGATTGCTGAATTAAACATACAGTTTAGCTCAACCATTTTATAATATTACACACAGGGTCATTTGCCAAAAAATATTAGTCAGGTTCATCTGCATGATTGTCAGCATGATCGCTCTCCCTTGATATGAAGAGGTCCTTCATTGTGCTGGACCTGAAAGCATGGAAACCACTCTAGAAAATTCAATTTAGATACGTAGGCCATGCATCTCCCACGTGGTTGACTACAGAATCCCCATCTTCCATGGTAAACTGCCTCACGGTAGACAATTTCAATGTGGTTAATAAAATGATACAAATGATAGAAAAGAGTCTCACAAACACTTGCCTTGCAGAATATATTTCTTGGGAAAAAAACTGCAGCTGACCGGTTCACATGGAGGCAAGCACTGAAATTTGGTTCAGCATGTTTCAGAGATCATCTATGCCAAACTTGCAATATCAACATGACCAGAGGAAGACCTGAGGCGGGACTGCTGCAGAAAATATCAGCTCAGCAGCCCTGTTACATCTAGTATTGGGTGGCTATATACAATTAATTCATTGAAGAAGAAGGCTCAACAAATAATTCCATCCTCAATGACGAGGGAGCCCAGTACATAAATGCAAAAGACAAGGCTAAAGCATTTTAAGCCATCTTCACCCATAAATACAAGATGGATGATCTGTTTCAGCCTCCTCTGAATTCCCCAGCATTACAGATGCTAGTCTTCAGCTAACTCAATTTGCTCCACGTGATATCAAAAAACAGCTTGACAGCTTGATATCAAGTATGTTTTTCCCTCTTGTCGGTTCCCTCAACAACTGCCATAGACCCAGTCTGGCAGTTATGTTCTTTAGGACCCAGCCAGTTTGGTCTGTACTGGTGCTACTGAGCCACTCTTGATGACGGACATTGAAGTCTCCCACCCAGAATGCATTCTGTGCCCTTGCCACCCTCAATGCGTCCTCTAGGTGACATACAACATGGAGGAGTACTGATTCATCATCTGAGAGGGATGATATGTGGTAATCAGCAGGAGGTTTCCTTGCTCATGTTTGACCTGATGCCATAAGACTTCATGGGGAGCGGATTTGATGTTGAGGACACCTAGGGCAACTCCCTCCCGACTGTATATCATGATGTGGAGATGCCGGTGTTGGACTGGAGTAGGCACAGTAAGGAGTCTCACAACACCAGGTTGGTAGCACAAGCTTTCGGAGCATTGCTCCTGATGCGCTACTCAAACACGAGGCCTGAAGCTCAGTAAATGAAAGGCTTTTATTTACTGTAATGAAGCTGCCAGAACTTATATACACGATCCCCGACTGAAGGGGTCCCGGCCAGAGCAGGGACTCTTATACCTCTCCCAGGAGGCGGAGCCCGACTGGGATGTGCCACAACACTACAGTACAAAGGTGTAACAACCCCACCCTAACCCCAACAGTAACAATAGCACAACCCAACAGTAACATATGTACATCCTTGTAGTACTGGCCAGCCCCTGGCTCAGTACTATCCAGTGGGAACCAACGATGGTTCACCACAGCTCCTTCATCAGGTGAGTGCAGGATCCTGCACTGTGCAGTGGGACAGGATATACCCAGGGATCGTGCTGTCTGGGACATTATCTGTAAAGTATTATTCCATGAGTATGACTGCTGTGATGTTACTTGATTAGTCTGTGAGACAGCTCTCAATTTTGGCACTAGGCTCCAGAGGCCCTCATCCTGTAAATCATTTAAAAAATATAGTTTTATTAGATATAATTTTACATATAATGCAACACACCCTCAAAACTGGTACAGTACAACTTGATAATTTCTCCATTTATAAATATAGAAAAATGAAACCAAATCAGTTTGTTCAGTATATTCAGTATACTCAGTGCTTCTGCATTTACAAAAAGATGGAGAGGACAAGTGACAGGATGGGGGAAAGAGGATAAAGTCATGGAAATGTGGCAGTGTGATGTACACCCATGCATATAGAGATAAGGGGCAGTGCTACATAGCCTATGGAAAAACTTGTAAGAGTAAGTCAGATGTTACGGAACCTGTTTATTTGAAATAAGGGCCCCATACTTTCCGGAATGCAACCAATTTGGATTGGAGTATGCAGGTTGGGAATTCCATTGGGATAAATTCCAGAATAATTTTATGCCAATTCTGAACAGAAGAAGACTTATTGCTAATCCAGGAGCAAAGGATATTCTTTCACTGTGCAAATGTTAGGATAATATATAGCCTTCTCTCATTTCCCAGAATCAAGTACAAAGGATCAAACTCTAAGGCTTCTCCAAATATCTCCTCAAGCTCTTTACGTATGCCCATCAGTAGGATTTAAGTTTGACATAGGACCAGACACAATGGCCGGAACTTTACCGCATTTTCTGTTGGCCTCGGGCGGGATCATACCAACCTCGGGTGGATGTGCCGGTAAAATTCCACCCAATGGGAGGGGCTTAACGGCCTCGCTCGACCCAAGACTAGAAAATTGCACCCGAGGACCTTTCCATTATCCACCCTTCACCCACTCTGACTCCTGTGGCAGGCGGGACGAGACAATTCTGAAAGTGTGTAGTCATCTCTAACCAGTTTGCATTTTGGCAGTGAGATAGTGGAGGTCTATCCTGTGGCTTAAACTTGGTGTAATATAGAATCAAAGATGGCGTTGTTGTGAGAGGAAGCTGATGCACCATCAATCAAGCAAAGACTAGTTTGTATGCAAGAACAAATAGGCTTTTATTAGCAAAAGACTTGGAGCACACCCATGCCGATGAACTGACCCAGAGTGAGGCAGGGGGGTGGGGAGCAGTCGCCTTTATACCTGGACCGGGGGGTGGGTGGGGAGGAGTCTCGGGTAGGGCCGGCAGGGATCTGTCCAGGCATGTCACATATACAGGTAATAAGCTAACAGTGGTTTACCACAGAAGCATGATCCACAGGTGGCAAGATCCTTCTTGAAATCCTGCTGTTTGTTGAGGTCTGGAGAGAGATTAATGTACATCAAGCAAGCTTTAAACATACCTGGAGTGCAGTTGCAAAGAGAGAGTCTAGCTGGAAAGGGTTATTTTTAGATTCCTTCCTGCCATTTGGAATTTACTGTGTGTGCTCAGCGGGGGAGGGGCTGTGGATTTCAGCTCAGTCTGCAAACTCTCTTCTTTTTTAACCCAAAGGGTGAATGAAAGCGGGAAGCAGGAGCCACCGAGCTCCTGCTGCAAATTGCAAGCTGCTATTTCTATTTTTGGATAGCTTTTTTTGCAGCTAGAGCTCAATGAGGGGCTTGTTGGGACTTGCAGTTCAGCCTGGAACCATCTTGTAGTTTTGTCACTCAGTCAAGTGTGAATTGTTTTAGGGTGGGGGGCAGCCCAGGGAAGAACTCCTGTGTCATAAAATCTGCAACTGTCAGATCAACCTGGGTACACTGTGCTGTTCCTTTTTTCACCCAACCAAGGGTGAATTAAAGTGAGGGAGAAGAGCTGCAACTTGCAGCTCGGCTGGGAACCCTTTGCTGCTTCTGTTCGGCCAGTTAAGGGTGAAGTAAGATGAAAAGCAATCCATGTAAGAACTCTGGTAGATCGAACAGCGAGTCAGCTTCATACGTGGACCAAGAAATAGCGCTTCAGGCTGGAGGAAATGGGTAAGTCCACAGGCGCTGGCATTGGCAAAATGGCAGGAGGCAAACCAAAATCGAAGAGTGCGACCACAGGGGCAGAGGGGGGGTCCCCACCATGCTCTCCTGGAGGGATCCCTGAACAGAGGATGCTGAGCAAAAGGACAGGGGAAGCCATTATGGAAGCCATGCAAAGAGTGGACAGTAAGTCGGACCGGTGGGCCACTGAGTTGCAGGCCAAGATAGAGGAGCTGAGAGAGGAGCTCGGATCATCTGTTAAATCTCTCCAAGGTGTCACCATTGCCCATGAGAACTGCTTGAAGGAGCTTGAGGACTCGGAGGCATTCAGTAGAAACACTATCTCGGAGCTGAAGAGCCAAGTTACTCATTTGACATCAGAGATTAAGTCCCTAAGGGAGAAATGTGATGAGATGGAAGAATGTGCTGGAACTTGAGGATCACGTACACAGTGTGTTACGGGCAAAGCCCAGACCAGGAGAAGCTCCTCGGCCCTTTATTGCATGAGTACATTACACCTCAGCACAAAACAGAATCCTGCAGCAAGCAGCACAGGCTACCACTCTGAAGTACCAGGAAAATAAGCTGTTGATATTTCCAGACTTTACCCCGGTGGTGGCAAGGAGAAGGGCGGCCTTTGCTGATGTCGAATGACTTCTGTGTGACTGTCCTGGGGTCAGGTTTGGGCTTCGCTTTCCAGCCTGCTTGAGGATTACTCACAACAATGGAACCGAGCACAAGTTCACGGCTCCGGCGGCGGTGATGAAATTTGTGGAGCAGACTTTTAAATCGGGTGACCGCACGGCGGATGTAAACTGGTATTTGTTTTTTTATGAACCTGCTTGCTATACCCGGATCGAATTGTCGGCCAGGAAAGGGTAATGGGTTTTGCGGCCGTTAGGTTAAGTGTTTGGTATTTCTACAGACCTTTTCAGGTTATAGCGCCTGTGACCGCGATGGGAATGGAGGTGGAGATCGTGTCCCATGCGAAGGTGCCGCGACAAGGAGATGTTGGAGGCATAGGTGCTCTGTTCGGGAGGGCACATGCGGGGGGGAAGAGGGGGATGCAGTGTTTGTGGGTTTGGTCTGTGGGGGTATTTTTGTGTCTTTGCTATTTCTTTTTCTTTCTATGGGTGTGGTTTGGCCTCTTTCAAGTCTGCCCTCTCTTTCTCGTGGTTGATTCCCCGCGGCCGGTGGGGAGGATGAGGGGTGGGGCCCTGGCACGTGGCGTCTGCCGATGTCAGTGGTTGGGGGGAGACTCCCCAGTGAGGAGGGATACCAGGCTACTGTTAGGAATGTGGGATGCTGGCTAGGAGGCCCTCACGTTCTGACCTCGGAGCGATCAAGTTCACTAGCCGGAATGTCGGGATTAAATCATCCAGTTAAGCGCGGTAAGATATTTCAACATCTTTGACAACTAGGTGCCCAAATTACATTCCTCCAAGAAACCCACCTCAGGCCAGTGGACTATTTTATGCTCCATAGAGGATGGAGGTGGTCAATGTTTTCACTCAACTTTTCACACCAAGGCGTGGGGGGGTGGTGGCAATCCTCATCTACAAGTCTTTACCCTTGGTAGTAGCCAATGCTATTTCTGACTCAAATGGCCGATATGTCATTGTCACGGGTAAATTATATGGGATGCCCCTGGTGTTAGCCAATGTGTATGCCCCAAACTGGGACTGTGAAAA
Source organism: Mustelus asterias (assembly GCF_964213995.1). NCBI lineage: Eukaryota > Metazoa > Chordata > Chondrichthyes > Carcharhiniformes > Triakidae > Mustelus > Mustelus asterias. The sequence continues at coordinate 70,483,830 of NC_135809.1, forward strand.
CTTTTTCTGGTCATTTTATGCGCTACTTCCAGATTTGAATTCACATCGGTTGATACTGGGCGGGGAATTCAATGATTGGTTGAATCCTGCCCTGGACTGCTCCTCCCCTAGGACTGCTGTATCTTCCAAGTCGGCAGAAGTTATTAAATCATTTCTCACGGAATGCACGGTGTCGGACCCATGGAGGTTTCTTAACCCCACTAGAAGGGAATATTCTTTTTTTTTCACCTGTCCACCAAACGTATTCACGTATAGATTACTTTTTGGTAGATAATAAGTTGCTCCTGGCTGTGCGCTCATGCTCCTGCGAAACCATTGTAATCTCGGACCATGCTCCCTTGACAATGGACTTGGTATTGGGGAGGAGGGTGGGCCCCCGCACGCCTTGGCGATTTAATACTTGTCTGCTCTCTGATGATGAATTTGTTAGATTTCTGTTAACCCAGATCGATGATTTCTTAGAGTTTAATGATGCTCCCGGAGTCTCAGCAGCTACCTTATGGGAGACATTGAAGGTTTATTTAAGGGGCCAGATCATATCTTATTCAGCGCACGAGGTGAAGCAGAGAGGTAGGAGGGTATCGGAATTGCTGGGGTGTATCACCCAAGTTGATGCCACGTATGCTGTGGGCCCGTCCCCAAAGGTATATAAGGAACCTTTATTACTACAGGCGGAGTTTGAGACCTTGTCCTCAAGTCAAGCGGAAGAGATACTGTTCAATCTAAGTATACACACTATGAGCATGGGGACAAGGCAAACAAGCTACTAGCTCATCAGCTGTACCAATTCTCTGCCAAAAGTCAAATATCACAAATGCAGACTCCGAATGGGGTCTCTACTGATCCACAGAGAATAAATGAATTGTTTAGGGACTTTTACTCAACCCTCTATAGCTCAGAGACTGCCACAATGAGGCGGACTTTCAGGAGTTCTTTGGGGCACTGAATACCCCTGTGGTGGACAGGGGAAAGGCCGCGACACTGGAGAAACCAATCGACGTTGAAGATATTGTGAGAGCGGCCAGAACTATGCCGAGTGGGAAATGCCCGGGACCAGATGGGTACCCCATCGAATTCTACAGAAAGTTTATGGATAGGTTGGCTCCCCTGCTGCTGCGCATGATCAATGAATCATATGAGAACCGCTCTCTCCCACAGACTTTGAGGCAAGCGACAATTTCACTTATCCTTAAAAAGAATAAGGACCCGCAAATCTGCAGCTCTTAAAGACTGATCTCATTGCTGAATGTGGATCTCAAACTGATCTCTAAGATTCTGGCCATTCGCTTGGAGGACATTCTGTCCTCTATCATCTCGCCTGACCAGACTGACTCATTAAAAATAGACATATGTACTCGAATATTCGGCAGCTGTTTAACATTATGGATGTGCCTGCCACCTCCAAGCTACCAGAGATGTTAATCTCGCTGGTCACGGAAAAAGCGTTTGATCGAGTGGAATGGGATTATTTATTTTATGCTTTCGGGAGGTTCTGGTTCGGCCCAAAACTCATCTGGATCGAAATACTGTACTTCGCCCGTCTAACCTCGGTCCAGACAAACGTGGTGCATTCAGCTTTTTTCCGTTTGTCCCGGGGCACGAGGCAAGGATGTCCCTCTCCCCCCTGTTATTTGCCATTGCTATTGAACCTCTTGCTGCGGCTTTTCGTAACAGCAAACGAGTGGAGGGGATTGGTCGGGAGGGAATCAAGTGGAGAATATTGCTGTATGCAGACGACCTATTATTGTATGTCGACGACCCATCCAACTCGATTCCCGAAGTCTTATCTATACTAGAGAGGTTTGGTTGTATTTCGGGGTACAAGCTTACCTTGAATAAGAGTGAGCTCCTTTGAATGCAGCGGCTCATAGCCTCCCGCTCCACACCCTGCTTTTAAGATTGTCACAAGGCAGTTTATTTACTTGGGAGTGCAAGGGACGAGCAAATTTAGTGGGCTCTTTGGAGCTAACTTTGCTCCGCTCATGGGGCGGATGGAACAGGACCTCAGACGTTGGTCCATCCTCCCGTTATCGTTAGCGGGCCGTATCAATGCGGTGAAGATGAACATACCAGCTAAGTTTTTATACCTCTTTCAGTGCATCCCGGTGTTCATCCCCAAATCCCTTTTTCACAGACTTGATCGGCTCATTTCAAGCTTTGTCTGGAATAGGAAAAACCCAAGAATGCAGAGGACAGTCTTGAAAAGCCCTAAACGGGAGGGGGCGTATGAGATTGTCCAATTTTCTATTTTATTATTGGGCAGCCAATTTGAGAGCGATAGTGTGTTGGGTGCAGAGAGAGAGGCAACAGGAGGTTCCTTGTTGGCTGCAGTTAGAATCCTCCTCCTGTGCTCCGTCTTCCCTGGCTGCCTTGATATGTTCCCCAGTAAATTTTCCCTCCTCCCAGCATACTAGGAGTGCACTTGTCAAGTCAACTCTTAGAATTTGGACGCCACTTTGGGTTTCAAGCCTGGCCGCTGACCTCCCCAGTATCGGCTAACCAATTTTTCCTCTGTCTGTTTTGGATGGTGCCTTCAATATATGGGTCAAGCACAGGATCAGAACATTCTGGAACTTATATGTGGACGGCGTGTTTGCGGCATTCCAGCAGGTGGTGGATAAGTTTGCTTTACCTGCAACGCACTTTTTCAGATATTTGCAAATTCAAGACTTTGTGCGTAGGGCAGACTCCCAATTTCCGACGCTCCCACCTCATGCCCCCATTGACATCTTCTTAGTGCCTTCTATTACTATGCGTGGTATCATTTCTGTTCTTTATTCTCAAATTCTGTCCCAACAAAACTCTCTGTCAGTGGTTAAATCTTTATGAGAACGAGATCTGGGGGAGTTCTCGGAGGAGGATTGGGACATGGGTGCTGCATCGAGGACACTCCTCCTCAATATGTGCCAAGCTGGGTGTGATACAATGTAAACTCCTTCACAGAGCATATCTAACTAGGGTTAGACTCTCTAGAATGTACCCAGGCACAAGCCCTATTTGTGTACGGTGCCAGCAAGCTCCCGCCTCCCTCTTTCCTTTTTTTCCGGCTTGCCCATCACTGTATAACTACTGGACATCGATATTTGAGACGATTGCGGCAACGCTAGATTGGAACACAAGTGCATCCCCCCAGGCTGCCCTGTTTGGGGTCGTGCCTTTAAATCCGCTGCTGCCGAAATTCCAAGTGGATTTTGTAGCTTTCATTGAACTCCTAGCAAGGCGACTAATCCTGTTTAGGTGGAAATCAGGTGCACCCCCGACGCACTCACAGTGGGTGAAGGAGGTGGTAGATACCATTAAGCTGGAGAAGAGGCCATTCGGCCCATCGAGTCTACATCAACCACAATCCCACCCAGGCCCTATCCACATATCCCTACATAGTTACCCACTAACCCCTCTAACCTATGCATCCCGGGACACTAAGGGGCAATTTAGAATGGCCAATCAACCTAGCCCGCACATCTTTGGATGTGGGGGGAAACCGGAGCACCCGGAGGAAACCCACGCAGACATGAGGAGAATGTGCAAACTCCACACAGACAGTGACCCGAGCCAGGATTCAAACCCAGGTCTCTGGTGCTGTGAAGCAGCAGTGCTAACCACTGTGCTACCGTGTCGCCCACGGTATTCTGCAGTTCTGATATTATGAGCACTGATATCATGTACAAATAGAATGAGTTTCTCATCAATAATCTTAATAAAATGAGCAGTCATCAGTTATAATGCCTTTGAGAGTGCCGATTGAAAGCTTATTCATTCATTAAGTCGCCTTGTTGAGGACTCGGCTCCACCCCAGTTATTTCTGACTGCTCTCTTTTGTTGATGCTTTTAATATTTCTCGGCATTTTGTCACCAACATTTAATCAGAAATCTTCCAGGGACATAATGTGGAGTTCTCATTCCCGGATTAGTTCAGTATGAACTGTGTAAGTGTGATAACTGGAAGGACTACAAGCTGAGTATTGCCAGAGCTCACAGAAACACAGCTACTCCTGCACTTGCATCACATGACCCCCACCCCTCCTCCATGGAAAATGTTAAAGTAAGGAGGACTTTGCAGGTTTGACAGAGCTGAGTTTGCCATTGTCTAGGTCAATGCTGGTAGTCTGTCCAGCTTCACTCCTTATTGCTTTTTTAGCTGTTGGTTAAAACTGAGTGGCTTGCAAGAGCGTTTAAGAGTCAACCACATTGCTGTGGGTCTGGAGTCATATGTAGACTAGTCCAGATGGCAGGTTTCCTTCCCTAAAGACATTAGTGAATCAGGTGGGTTTTTATAACAGTCAACAATGGTTTCATGGCTGCTATTTGACTTCTAATTCCATATTTTTATTGAATTCAAATTCCACCATCTACCATGGCGGAATTGAAACCCAGGTCTCCAGAGCATTGCCCTGGGTTTCTGGATTACTTGATATTCCTTCACTGTCACTGGGTCAAAATCCTTGAATACCCTTCCTACAAGCACTGTGTATGTACCTACACCTCAGGGACTGCAGCAGTTCAAGAAGGCAGCTCACCACCATCTTCTCAAGGGCCAATCCCTCAACGACTATAAAAAGTGTAGTGGTACACCGAAGAGGGAAATCAGGAGGCAGAAAGAGGGCACGAGATGGATCTGACAGATAAAGTTTAAGAAAATCCCAAGAGGTTCTATAGCTATATTAAGAGTAAAAGGGTAGCTAGGGAGAGAATAGGTCCCTTTAAGGATTATCATGGCCACCTATGTGGAGCCACAGGTGATGGGTGAGATTTTAAATGAATATTTCTCCTCGCTGTTTACTGAAGAGAAAATTATGGGTGCTCAAGAAATAAGGGAAACATGTGATGTCTTGAGCCACAAGCATATTACTAGGGAGAAGGTAGCTGCAGCCTTAAAGTGCATTAAGATGGATAAATCCCCTGGCCTGATCAAGTGCATCCTTGGATCTTATGGGAGGCTAAGGAAGAAATTGCAGAGGCCGTTTCGGAGATAGTTGCTTCATCTCTTTCCACTAGCGAAGTTTCAGAAGACTGGAGGGTGGCAAATGTTCAAGAAGGGTAGTAAAGACAAGCCAGGAAATTACAGGCTGATGAGCCTGACATCAGTGGTGGGTAATGTACTGGAGGGGTTTCTGAGGGACAGGATCTATCAACATTTGGATACTCATTGTCTGATTAGGGATAGTCAGCTCGGCTTTGTGTATGGGAAGTAATTTTAGAGTTTTTCGAAGAGGTAACCAAGAGGATGGATGAGGTTAGGGCAGCAGATGTTGTTTTATGTGGACTTTAGCAAGTCCTTTGATTAGATCCCGCATGGCAGTCTAGAAGGTTGGGTCAGATGGGATCCCAGGGAGAACGAACTAATTGGGTTCAAAATTGGTTTGATGGTAGGAAGCAGAGGGAGATGGTCGAAGATTGTTTCTTGGACTGGAGGCCTGCTACCAGTGGTGTGCATCTGGGATCATTGTTGGGACCCTTGTTATTCTTTCTTTATATAAATGATTTGGATGTGAATGTATAAGGCATGGTTAGTAAGTTTGCGGATACTAAATTAGGAGGTATCGACAGCGAAGAAGGTTATCAAAAATTACAGGGGGGATCTTGATCAGTTAGAAAAGGTGGCTGAGGATTGGCAAATGGATATCAATACAGATAAGTGTGAGATGTTGCTTTTTGCAAAGTCAAATCAGGGTAAGACTTATGCAGTGAATGATAGGGTCCTAGGAAGTGTTGAGGAACAGAAGGGCCTAGGAGTACAAGTACATTGTTCGTTGAAAGCGGTGTCACAGATAGACAGGGTGGTGAAAAAGGCATTTAGCACACTGGCCTTCATCAGTTAGGGCATTGATTATAGGAGTTGGGACATTATGTTACAGTTGTATAAGTCATTGGTGAGGCCACACTTGGAGTATTCTATACAGTTTTGGTCATGCTGTTATAGGAAAGACATTAATAAACTGGAAAGAATGCAAAGAAGATTTACAAGAATGTTGCCAGGATTAGTGGGCTTGAGTTAGAGGGAGAGATTGTCCAGGCTAGGACTCTATTCCTTGTTAAACTTTTAAAACTTTCACTTTAAACTTTTAAACCTTTAAACTTTAAAACTTTATTCCTTGGAACGTAGGAGAATGAGGGGTGACCTTATTGAAGTATATAAAATCATGAGGGCCATAGATAGGATGGACGCACATGTTCAGCTTCTCAGTTGCAGTCCAGTAATAAAAGATGATGCAAGTCCAGCTTCTTCACAAACTCATTTTATTCTCTTTTACAACTCCACATTCTGTGTGGAATTTGCACATTCTCCCCGTGTTTGCTTGGGTTTCCTCCAAGTGCTCCGGTTTCCTCCCACAGTCCAAAAGATGTGTGGGTTAGGTTGATTATCCATGCTAAATTGACGCTAGTGTAAGGGTGATTAGCTAGGGTAAATATGTGGGGTTACGGGAATAGATACTGGGTGGGATTGTGGTCTGTGCAGACTCGATGGGCCGAATGGTCTCCTTCTGCACTGTAGGATTCGATGATTCTGGACACGCCCAACCTCCAGTGCCACCTGTAAACCCTTTATATATCCCGGTGAGTACTACTAAACAGTTAATATACAAATTAGGTATAAAGTGGAAAGTTGCAGACAACCCTTCCGAACAAACTCCCCTTCCTTAAAGAAAAAAGTTTTGATAAATTTGTCTCCACAGAAAACATAAAGCACACTGTATTACCCCTTCCCCAATGTTTTTATATATCTCTGAAAAAAATATTTATTGGAAGATACAACCTTCTTTGACAATGTCCAAAAGTTTCTTTGAACTCGCCCCTCTTTTAGTAAAGCAATTGGACAATTGATAACTACTATCAACCCATTTTATTTTCAATATTTCACCATTGTGCAACATTTGCTTTAAGCTGGTTATGTCTGTTCGTAACCTTTTCTCATTTACGGTCTTGAGTGCACATTTTCCCAAAGTGACTTCTTATCAATGTGACACTCAATGGATATTTTACCCAAAGCCCCAACCCCAAAATTTCTGTCAATATCTGGGATATGAAAAAAGCCATATCCACTGCCCCTACAAGGCTTAGTGTCTCAGCGGCCAATGTGCTTTTTACCACTGTCCTTATTTTCTTTGTTTCCCATACAAGAGGGCAACATTTACCGTTTTCCCTCCAAAAGAAAGATTATAAAACATTCTGTCTTTGAAAACCCATCACAAAATTGGCATAGGATGCATCACTATAAACAATGAATGCCTAAGATCACCCAAAAACAGGAACCACAAAATACACTCCTGCACTTATAGTTTTGTTTGCTCTCATTATGTCTTCCAACGTAGGATCATTCATTTTTTGTACTTAATCAACTCTCGGACATCAAAACTAGTGTCTGGTCTGGTCTGCCTGCCCAGCCAATTCAGTTGCCCAATCAAACTTCAGAGTTCCTCCTTTTCCATCTTCAAAACCACCAGGTGAAGTGAAGTCCTACCGCGACAAATTGTTATTGGCTGATCCTCTCCAGATAAGATTGCTACTGTAAAGTGACACCTGACTCAGTTTATCCAATTTCTAGCCCAATATATTTGAAAGCACCTGAAGCCTGACTTCCAACCTTGAATTCCTTCCTCAGCCCAGAAATCACAATAGCTTCAAAATCATTACTACCACGCCACAAAACATCATAAAGATACCAGAAAGATTTCCTCCATTGTGCCAGTAATACACAGCAGGGTCTGTTTTCAACTGGCAACAGCCTAACTTTAATGAAACCAACCTTACCGAAAAATACCAAACTCTATACACATATATTCTATAGCCCATATACACATTTATTTAACTTATTTAACCCGAGGATTTACTGAAGGCAACTTCGGGAGGCTGTTGAATGCAGCAGAGATGAGGTGGGACACCCTCTTCTCCCCAGCAGGATGCAGACCCAGGGATGATGATGGCAATGCAGCCGGGAAGGCAGTTGCCGCTTCTGTCAGTGCCCGAACCAGGAAGCAGTGCCGCAAGAAGGTCAATGACCTCATCCAGGCAGCAAGGGTGAGTGCTTAACCCCACCTAGCATCTTCCCCCAAATCGCCTCCACATCTCCCCACCCCCACACCTTGCATGCTTCCAGCCCTGACCCCCAAGCACCTCATCCTATCTCCCACCTCCCCCAAGAGTAGCACTCTTGCCCTCTGAGGCCACCACCTGATACTCTGCAGGAGTCATGCCATCATTTCTTTCATGGCTCCTTCTGTCCCCACAGGAAAACACCGGCCATAACACCCGAGAGACAGCGAAGACAGGGGGTAGTGAGCTAGCCTTTCTGGTCCTCACCCCCTTTGAAGGGAAGGTGCTGGAGCTGTGAAGGGAAGGAGAGATGCAGGTTGTCAGTGACAGCGTGGTCGGGCTTGAGTCAAGAAGTGAGCACTTGTCAATCCTCCACTCAATTTGAGGCAACTTCTCAGGGGCATGAGTTTTGGGTACAAGGGGCAAGGTTTAAAGGAGATGTACGAGGCATGTTTATTTGCACAGAGAGGGTGGTGGGTGTCTGGAACTTGCTGCCGGTGGAGATCGTGGAGGCAGATACGAGAGTGACCTTTAAGGGGCATGTTTGCAGCTACATGAATGGGATGGGAATAGAGACATATGGTCGCCGGAAGGGTAGGAGGTTACAATTCAGATGGGCAGCCTTCAAGCTTGGAGGGCCAAAGGGCCTGTACCCATGATGTAATCTTCTTTGTGCTTTGTTCTATGTTCAATGGAGAAATGTGAATCAAGTTTTTGCATCCCGGATTCCTCACCCTCCCTTGCACTTAACCTGTGTCCTGCGTTGCAGGAACAGATCCGGATGCCCCGGGGCATTCTGGCATTGTGGCCCCCACTGCGGCACCCACCCATCCTGCTCCAGACATCTCAGACAAGTCCTCGGAGGATATGTGTGAAGGGACCTCCATGGATGGCACCGTTTTGGCATCAGCTTCCATCTCAGAGTTCACCATCTCAGATACTGACGCATCAGTGGGTCCAGTTAGGTGGGGCTTCTGGGTCACTCTCTGGTGAGCACGACACATCTGATAATGTACATCGGGTGGAGGAAGGAACGTCTGAGGCCTCTGGCACACGGGGACCGGTGGCAAGGACTCAACTGGCCCCAGGCTACATGCTGGGCCTCTGAGATCACTTCTCCCTCAGCTGCTGGAGATGCAGCAACAGAGCCAGGGAATGCAGGAGGGGTTGACAGCCACACTGGACCAACTGCGAGGCTGCTGGGAGGAGTCCCAAAGCTTTCAGGTGGACCAACTATTGCCTGTCTTGCGTGGTTCCCAGGCCAACACTGCAAGGGTGGCATCCGTGGTAGAAAGCCTGAGGCAGGGTATCCTCACCATGAGTGGCAGGCTCCAAGCGATTGCCGAGTCACAGCAGGCCACAGCAAGTCCCAGAGGGCTGCGGCCGAGTCACAGTGGGCCTCAGCTGAGGGACTGAACAGGATTCTCGACGTTCTGCAGCCCATGGCTGAGAGGCTTGAGAGCTCGCACGAGATTCAGCAGAGACACAGCGGGCTACGGGAGCAGCCCTTGTGAACATGGCCCAGTCGCAGAGGGTCATGGTTAAGGGGCTGCAGAGCGTGGCCCAGTCTCAGAGGGCACTTGCTGCGACTATTGACAGGTGACCCCGACTCAGCTGGACATTGCTGAGGGCTCGACCACCGTGGGTAGGATGCAGGTGGTCCTCCAGGACTGGCAGGACCCAGGTGACGCTGGAGCTTCTGGAGCTCACTGCAGAAGCACTGCCATCCCATGGAGTGACCCAGGGGCCCACAGGAATCCTGTGGGAGGAGGAAGGGCTCGAGCCCATGCCGGGGCCTTCCAACCAGGAGACTGTGGCTGTGGCTACATCTTCTGACTCCCCCCTTCCTGACACCGGGGCATCTCAGGGGCAGCGGAATGAACAGACATCTGGAAGCTTGCCAGGACCCTCAAGGTCCAGGGCCTCCAAAGGATGCCTGCCAAGTGCATCATAGGCAACAGGGCGAAGCAGGCAGCTGGCCCCCTCCACCTCCGATGTACATTCTGGGGATGTAATGGGAATGTCACTGAGATGTAATGGTAGGCCATGTAAGGTTAAGAAGTTATAGTTAAGAAGTTAAGATGGCATGGGTGAAGAGCTGTACTAGTTAGATAGATCTTTTAGCACCTTACACTTTTTTATATTAGAACTTATTAATTAAACATCTTTATTGTCATCATTAAATGTTTTCTCACCACCCACCTGTGACTAATTTGTTTCAGATTTGCCTCAAACAGGAATCCTCTTCTATTGACAATCGCCGGAGGGATCCTTCATGTTAATGCCAGCTGGGGAGGCCCCTCAATGCTGTTTCACTGAGAAAATGAAGCCGTTGGTTCCCCAGAACACACGAACAATTCCCTCCCCTCCCCCACCTTACCCGCCCCAGAGCCCTGCATGGGGGTTTCAGATCCCTTACCCACTACACAGATGTGGGACCAGATGCCAGCGTGCATGCAGAGCTCAGGTAGGAGTCAGACTAGTTTGCACCAGGGCATCATCATAATGGTGCTTAGTGAGTCCTCATCACCCTCCTGCCTGCTAAAGAAACTCGCTAAGACAGCGTACCCAGGCCCACCACTCTGGTGTGACAATGTTGTAGGAGATAGAAGTAGGTTGGGGGTGGGGAATGGAATCCACGTGCAGACATAGATCCCTTGTGATTGAACCGCCTGGTGATCAGGACCTCCCTCGTGCCCTCGCGTGCCTTATTTGAGCTGCCAGTCCTCCAGCGCCTGGGTGGTGTTGCTCGGCGTGGTCCTCCTCCTCCTCCTCCTCCTGCTGGGCAGTTTCCTCCTCAGTGATGCCCAGCTGGTCGATCTCCACATCCACGTCCTCCTCCAATAGGTCACCTCTCTGCTGCACCAGGTTGTGCAAGACACAACACACCACCACAATGCGGGAAGTGATCAGGGGTTTGTATTGTAGGGCCCCGCCAGAGCGGTCCAGGCACCAAAATCGCATTTCGAGGAGCCCTATGCGCTATCGAGCAGGTGGCTACATGGGCCTCATTATAGCAGGTCTCTACCTCAGTCGCAGGCCTCTGCACAGGCATCATCAGCCATGTCCGAAGTGGGTAACCCATGTCACCCACAGCCACCCCTGCACCCTGGGTTCCTTCTCAAAGGTCTCGAGTATGTCAGAGCTCTTGAGAATGAAGCTGCTACGATGTCTCACACAGATGTGCGTAATGTTCATATTGTGGTCACAAACCAGTTGGACATTTAGGGAGTGGAACCCTTTTCTGTTGACAAATCTTCGTGAATTCTGCAGCAGGGCCTTGAGGGTGATGTGGCTGCAGTCGATGACCCCATGTACATTAGGCATCCCTGCAATGGCTGCAAACCCTGCAGCCCGGGCTTCCTGCTGGGCCTGGCTCAGGTTAAATTTTATTTACTGCCCAGCCCGGGCATACAGGGCTTCTAGTGACCTGCTTGACACAGGTGTGCATGGTTGACTGGGAGATGCCACCGACATCTCCGCTCGGGGTCTGGAAGGAGCCAGCTGCATAAAAGTTCAGAGCGGCCGCCAATTTGACAGCCATCGAGAGTGGATGGCACCTCCCACACCCCGCCCCGAGGTGCCAGGTCCTGCAACAGGTAACACAGGTTTTGCGCTGTCTCCTTTCAGCGTCGACACGAGGTGTCTGACAGGTGTTCAAATGACACTCATACATGGAACCGCCGTGGTCTCCGCTCCCGCCTTCCCCCCCACCCTGGGCGAATGGTGGCCACCTCCTGCCTCTGGTGGTCGTCTCCCTCTACTCCTGCAAGTGGTAAGGCCCAGACCTCCTGTGCCCACAATTCTTCCTCCTGCTCCTCCTCCTCAGCTCCAGCAGCAACCAAAAGAACAACAAGATCAATCGGTTGTATCGCAAAAAACATCTCATCACTCTGAAGAGGGGGGAGATTGGAGATGGAGAGGTACACATACAGAGGTTAAGGAACGCTGCTTACCTCTAGCCCAGCAACACACACTGTCCATACTGCCCATTCCCCCATCCACATGCCCCCTAGAATCACAGACCCCCTTCCCCCACGAATCACAGACACCCCCAATCCCCACCCACATGCTCCCCAGAATCACAGCTCCTTGAAAAGTTCAGAGGCTGCAGCAGTGCAGTTTGCAAGGCTTTGTGCACATTCTTCAGCTAGCAGCGTGCTGAGTGCACTAGGACCCAGCAGCATCCAGAAGACCCGAGGTCGGTGCTGAGACCCGGGTCCATGCTGCAAATCGGACATTGGACACGCTGCTAAGCAACAGCCCTCCCCATCTCCCCACACACTCGCAGAGCCCCCCGCGACCCAAAAATCAAAATGGCCACAACGTCAGCAGCACGGAGCCGTCGGAGCTAGGCACCTACTACCTCACTAACCCCCACTGTTGGGGCACCTGAATCGGACTTTTATGAAGCATGCCTCTTTCAGGCCAATTCCGGATGGGCTAACATGGTGGTAAAGGGGGACCTGCCGGTAAAGTTGGGCGTACAGCCCATTAAGTGGATTGAAATGCATGCAAATACATTTAAACGTCCGTTGTGCCCGTTTTGGGCACGTTCCCAATCGCAGCCATTTTCAGGACTTGGTAAAGGTGGAACCGGCATGGAGGCGAGTGCAGATCGCACTACTCACCTCATGTCCAACTTTACCAAGGTTTCGCGCCCGAAAACCGCCGCAATGCGATGGTAAAATTGCCCCCTACGTGTCTGTGCCCTCCATTTTTGAACTTTATGTTCCCAATCCATGGTCCTGATGGCCTCCCCTGTATTCTTATACTTTCCAGTGGTCTTCCTTTCTCTACTAAGGACAGCTGCATCCTTCCATAGACTGGACCCCTCAGGCAAGTATGTTACTTTTATACCAACTTTTGGCAGTTGTTCTTTAGGAAAAATAGCCTATTCTAGTTCATCAGGGTATTGTGTTCCTCTACAGATACCCTGTCTATTTCAGCTAACTGGTTCTCATCATTCTGTAATACGTGAGCATCAGATGACCCTGGTTCCTCATCATGTTTGTCCACTCTTTCTAAATTTGCAAATTGGTAATCTGTACCCATTATCCTTGATGAATGTTCCCTAACAGCCTGATTACCATGTTGCAAAGCAATCATATAATCTTCCCTGGGCCTTTCCATTCATTGAAATTACCTCTCTCATAGTATATTATATCTCCTTGCTGGAAAATGGTGTTTGATGGTTGTACCTTGTGCCTTAAAACTCTGCGAATTCTTTCAGAACTTCTGCTTCCAAAAAATGCTCTTCTACTTGTATGCAATGCATTTCAATGCTCAGAAAAGGCAGAGCTAATTGTAGTCCCTTCCCAAGTTGGAGGCTGGTATTCAAAATGGACAGAATTTTAGGATTTCTACCAAATACTAATTCATACTGACTATAGCCCCTGACCATCTGCAACAAATTCTTTGCATGTACCACCCATGCTGAGGCTGAGTTTAACTTGCAATCTGGTCTATCTGCCAAAATTTTCCAGAGCATGTCATCTATTACCAACCGCATGGTTCCTCTCACACACCCCATTACTAAATGGGCTTTCCGCAGCCGTATTCATGACTATGATATTCATGTTTTCACACATGTTTTCCCTAAACTCATCATTTGCAAATTCCTCCCCATTGTCTGTAAAGAACTTTGCCGGTTGCTCCATTCCTGTCCCTATCCATTTTTCCACGATCTGATCCAGGATTACGTTTTTCTTTACTATGGACAACTATTAATTGACTAAATCTGGTCGCTAAATCTATAAAGTGCAAAATGAATATATTGTTTACTTTATCCCAGATCTTAAGGTCCATGGCCACAACGTCATTAAAATCTCTGGCCAAAGGTAGAGTTACTATCGGTCGTGATAGCCTTCTGTACTTGCTACAAACCTCACACCGATCACTGACCTGTTCTACAAGCTTAGTATAGTCCTCATCTCTTACACCTGCATCCTTTAATAAAATTTGCAAGCTCCGAGGAGACAGATGCGTAAATTGCTGATGCAGTTGCAACACAATGAGCTTTTCATCTGCTAAAGTCCCATTTCCGTTTGCTAATAACACTTCCTTAACCTCTTTACCCGAAAAATTATTTTTCATTGACGGAATACAACAGTTTCCAACTGTGCAAATTGTAAGTCCACCATTTTTTCAAAAACTGTTTCCTTATCATTTTCCGTATCCAGTTTCATGTGTGCTTTCTTCATCGATGGTCTACTCAGAGGCAAAGGATCTCACTTGACATAACATCTGTGCTCATGAAATGATTCACTCTGGCAATATCTGGCAGTGACTTCAGGGCATTTCATCCCCAAACCTGAAAGTTGTGGAACTTTCAAATTCCTTAACCTTGTTAGGGCGGCACGGTAGCACAGTGGTTAGCACTGCTGCTTCACAGCTCCAGGGTCCCGGGTTTGATTCCTGGCTCGGGTCACTGTCTGTGTGGAGTTTGCACATTCTCCTCGTGTCTGCATGGGTTTCCTCCGGGTGCTCCGGTTTCCTCCCACAGTCCAAAGATGTGCGGGTTAGGTTGATTGGCCAGGTTAAAAATTGCCCCTTAGAGTCCTGGGATGCGTGGATTAGCGGGTGAATATGTGGGGGTAGGGCCTGGGTGGGATTGTGGTCGGTGCAGACTCGATGGGCCGAATGGCCTCCTTCTGCACTGTAGGGTTTCTATGACTCTATGACTTGTTCCAATTTTCAGCATTTGAAAAGACCAGGTAACATTTTAACCAGTCAATTCCACACACAGGAGACATACAGCCACTGTCCAATACAGCACAATTAAAGGACTTTGCAACCAAAACTTTCATTACAAGAGTAAAACTTCTTGTTATTAAGACAATGCCTTCTTTCTGGTCACTATCTCTTTCCTCTTCCGATTCTTCCGTGTCATGTGTAACTTCAAGTACTCTATTAGATCGTTTCAGACTGTTGAGAGCATAATGAAATTTGGAGTCACATGGAAAACACCAATTAATCATACTCTGGCCAATTCTGGGGTTCATTTTTCTGTCACTACTCTCCATATCCTTCCTCTTGCTATAGATATTAAAGGTGTTTCTGTCCTCGTATTTCCTGGTTAACCCATTCCTAACAGCACATAGCCTTTTTCCCAGTGAAGGGGAATTGAAAACTAGTGGGTATGGTTTTAAGGTGAGAGGGGAAAGATTTAAAGGAACCTGAGGGGCAACTTCTTCACGCAGTGTGCATACGGAATGAGCTGCCAGAGAAAGTGGTTAAGGTAGGTACAATAGCAACATTTAAAAACCATTTGGATAAGCACATGGATAGGAAAGAATTAGAGAGATATGGGCTAAACACGGGCAATTGGGGCTAGCTGGGAGTGCACCGAGGTCGGCATGGACTGGTTGGGCTGAACGGCCTGTTTCCGTGCTGGATTGCTCTATGACTCTGCAACTAGGGATGGGCAATAAATACTGACATGGCCAGCTACACCCACATTCTATAAATCATTTTTATTTCAAACCGTGCACTCAGATGTTCTACAGTCTTTCAGTTAGAAATGGGATGTGAGAGGAGAATTTGCTATGTAGACACCTTTAGTTACTTCAGTAGTAAATGACCACACTTTGGTGATGTTTCACCAGTGCTGTCTTCTCTCAGGGTTGAAACATGCAGTTGTGCTTGTCCTTGTTCAATTCTTTGAGAATTCCAAAATCGAGTCATGGCTTGACCAGGAGGCACTGTGGGACTCTGAGCAGAAGAGTGATGGATGAAGAAGACAAGAGAAGGAAACGGGCAACTGGGTTTGGATGACATCAAAGTATACAGGGTAGTGTGGAATTATGGTCTTGTGCGTACAGGGTTAATGTGAGAATGAGTATTGTACCACCCACACAGATGCAAGAAGGCACATGTCCCAGAGCCATAGGACAGTCTAGAAATGGGCAGAGATGTGTATAGACCGAGGATGGAACCAGCTCCATACCTGTACCCTCTATTGTATATAGCTATGAGTTGTTAGACTTTCTGTTAATATACTCAAGGCGACAAAACCTACTTCCTGGGGTCCGAAGCAAGATTCTTCAAGGAGGCAGCAATGGGATCAAAAGGCTTTATCCTCACTAGAATACAGGAAAATGAAAAGAAAGGGCACCTTCAATTGATTCTGAATTGAAAAAGACTCCCACGTGAAGCCACAGAATTGGAGAAAATTCACCAGAAAGAAAAAGCCCCAGATAGAAAAGAATCTGGATGCATAAAGGTAGAAATTTTATTCCAACAAAATGTTGAGGTTCCTGGACCACCCATGGAAGTCCAGCTTCAGCAAGCAGAGCTCACAGCCCGTAAGGAAGAGATTTAAAAAAAATTCCAGGCCAGCCAGTCCTGAGAACCCCCTTTACATTCATTCAGTCAGTAGTGTTGTTTGAAAGAAACTCATTGCTAATCCTGATTCCTGACTCCGAATCTCAACACATGGCCCCTGAATTTGGCAAAGATTAAAAAATAAATAATTAATGTTGTCTACTACAGGTACCTTGCGACCATCTGAATTCTTAAACAACAAACCTACAGTTCCCCGCTGATTAAATTAAGTTGGCAGCCAGCCAACCCACAGAGCTATTGCAGACCCTTCTTCTTCAGGCAAAGCACGCTGCCACCATTTTGGAAAGCTCATGATAAACCGACAAGTGCAGGAAGATCCGTTGCTTGGCGATGCCATCTTGAAAGTCTGCAATCTCTTAAAGCTGTATCCACATTTTAAAAAATCTTCAAAATGGATCACAATTCCACACTTCCAGCTCCACTGGGATTCACTCATGATGTGGAGATGCCGGCGTTGGACTGGGGTAAACACAGTAAGAGTTTTAACAACACCAGGTTAAAGTCCAACAGGTTTATTTGGTAGCAAATGTCATTAGCTTTCGGAGCTCTGCTCCTTCGTCAGACGAAGGACTTCATCTGACGAAGGAGCAGGGCTCCGAAAGTTAATGGTATTTGCTACCAAATAAACCTGTTGGACTTTAGCCTGGTGTTGTTAAAACTCTTACTGTATTCACTCATGACCCAGACCGGTCACAGAATTAGAGTCAGTTTTTCTCCAGATTTCAATAATAATTCTGCAGACTTACCAACTAGAAGCTATTTTACCCCAGAGAAGGTAATCCAGCCAGTTAGATTGTCGTAGCTTCTTGAACAACACACTACTTGGGGCAGAGACCAACTCTTTGTCCATTATATCAAGTCACAGAAACACAGCGAACATCCAAGTCAAGGAAAGCAATTCCTGAACTATCCTGCAGAGCAACCTTTCGAGCATTGCAGAGTGAAGTGCCCTCACAGGAAAAATCAGTGACCTGCGAACACTGCCCGATGCATACTAAAACCAATAAGGTCACTTTGGTAAACTGTGCAAGTCAAATAGATAGCCAAAAGGTAATCCACGAGGTCAAAGCCTAAAACCTAGAGGGCACACAGCCATGCTTCTTGGGTGAGATCAAAGAATGCAGAAAGCAATAAACTCACCAGACAGGTCTAGTATCACACTGCTTTATTTAACATAAAGAAAAGGCCATGCTCACGGCTTACAACAGTGCAAGTTCGGAGCTCCGGATCTGTAATCCCCAGTCTATGCTGTGGCATGGGTTTAAAACTCCTGTTGTTCATTTCCAATTGGACAAGCTCCCGCTCGATTAATAGGGAATCTTGTACTCCAAGAAGCCCACGAGGATTATTTATTATTCCCCAGTGTCCTTTGTGGCCACTATAACATCCCTCCCACCTCCGGTCCACAGACCTCCAGTAACCCTACTGTGAAGAAGTTCTTTCTGCCATTTGGCAACCGGACTAAGGTCAGCTGGGAGTGGCACTGGATCTGGAGGTGTGAACCGAATTAGGGACCTTCGTTTCTTGAGAGAGCACCAATGTCTCCTTATGTAGGTTCCTCCTTGGGGTTCCTCTCACTCGGGATGCCGGCTTCTTCAGATTCCATCTCTCAGCCCATTTATTCGTCGTCCGGTGGGACGGGCACTGGATCAGCTATGAGTGACGGCAAGGATGCGGCAGGACAGGGCGGCGAGGGAGACCCTCATCACCACAAGGCTCACCAAGTGGGGCATGGTATACCTCTATTCCAACCTGTACCTGCTCCCGCACCCTCAGGATCCTTCAACATCCCCCCCTTCCTCCTTGTCCACACCACCTCCGCCATGGGTCCCATTGACATCACTCCTGGGTGATGGGCCTGGGTTGGCCATATTAGCAAGTTACTAGTCCAGGCAAGAAGGTGGTGATGACTCGCTATGCGGCACACTGTGATGCAACTCTGGCGCCCACAAATCTAACTCCTACCTGCAAGAAGTGGGGATTCAGAAGGGCTGGGGACGGCCGAGGTCTCTTGGGTTGAAGGCTCTGGCATGGGCTCCAGCGCTTCCTCCTCCCTCGGGGTGTTAATAGAGCTCTGACACTGGTCCAAGCCCTGGAGCCCCTCAGCAGTAATCCTCTGAGACGGGGCCAAGCTCTTGAGGCATGCAGCCGTGGCCCACTGTGACTGGGCAATGCTCTCGAAGGCCAGAACCATAGCCTGCAGTGTCTTCAGCATGCTCCCGAGGCCCTCAGTCATGGTTCTCCGAGACTCGGCCATGCCTTGGACTCTGCCACCCATGACAACCATTTCCTGCCCTAGGCTTTCCTCTGCAGATGCCACCTTTGCAGTGTCGGGCTGAATACCATGCAATGCTGGAACCACCTCCTGCATCTGAAGACTGTGGGACTCCTCCAAAAAGTCTTGCAGTTGCTGCAGTGTTACTGACAGCTCCTCCTGCAATCCCCAGCTCTGCAGCTTTGGGATAACGGATCCTAGCGGCCTGACACCTGGCTGGGGGCCAACTGTCTCCTTGGCTCCGACAGACCTTCCGCTGCTCAAGCCCTCAGATGTTCCTGTCTCCACGTGATGTGCATCATCGGCTGTGTGGTGCTCTCCACAAAGTGCCCCGGAAGCCTCCCCACTAACTTGTCCCACCGATGTGACCGTGTCTGCGCTTGGATGATGCCTGTGATGCCTGTGCCGACTCATGGGTGCTTTCCTCAGAATTCTTATCGGAGCCTCTGGAGTGTTGACCAGGCTCTCCAGGGGGCGGTGATGACCGGGCTCAGCTGGTGGGGGGTACCAACTCCTGAGGGCCCTGCCTCAACAGGATTGTCTCCTACAAGAGAAGATACATGGGTAATTGCAAGGGAGGAACAAGTCTCTGGGCAGATTGCAGCCTATTTGCGACAGGTCATATGAATAAAGGTTTTGTGGCTCCTCACTTCTGCAGCCCGACCTGGCTGTCAGTCACAGTTCTCTTTTCTGAGTTTCCCAACAGTTCCATGGCAATGTCCTTGAAGGCATTGAGGATGCACAGCGTGGGAACTCCGCCTCCTGTTATGGGCCATCTTCTCCTGCAAGGGCAGAATGGGGTATTGAAAGACTGATGGCTGGAAGGGCCCAGGGTGTCGGGGGTGAAGTGGATTGGGTGGGGTATTCCAGGGCCGTGCCTCGTCAGGCAGGTGTATGAAAGGGGTGCCAGAGGGGTTGGAGGAAGGTGCAAGGGGGTCAGGTGCTGGGAGGCCGCGGGATGTCAGGGACTGGCTCGACATGGACATTGTAGGCGCGACAGACTGGACTGATGTCAGGACGGAAGAGTAAAAGGATGAGATGTGAAGGAATAGGACCTATAAAAGGTGAAGGTGAGAAAGTCTGTACAGAACCGGAAGAAATAGCAGAGGTGCTGAATGAATACTTTACCTCGGTATTCACGGTGGAAAAAGACCTGGGTGGTTGTACTACAGGATTGCGGCAGACTGAAAAGATTGAGTGTGTGGACATTAGGAAAGAGGATGTGTTGGAAATTTTGAATAGCATCAAGATAGATAAGTTGCCGGGACCGGATGGGATGTACCCCAGGTTACTGTGGGAGGTGAGGGAAGAGATTGCAGAGCCACTGGCGATGATCTTTGCATCATCGATGGAAACGGGAGAGGTTCCGGAGGATTGGAGGATTGCGGATGTGGTTCCTATATTCAAGAAAGTGAATAGGGATAGCCCAGGAAATTATCGACCGGTGAGTCTAACCTCAATGGTTGGTAAGTTGATGGAGAAGATCCTGAGGGACAGGATTTATGAACATTTAGAGAAGTTTAGTATGCTCAAAAGTAGTCAGCATGGCTTTGTCAAAGGCAAATCGTGCCTTACGAGCCTGGTGGAGTTCTTTGAAAATGTGACTAAACACATTGACGAAGGAAAAGTGGTAGATGTGGTTTACATGGACTTCAGCAAGGCGTTCGATAAGGTCCCCCATGCAAGACTTCTCGAGAAAGTGAGAGGGCATGGGATCCTAGGGGCTGTTGCCTTGTGGATCCAGAACTGGCTTGCCTGCAGAAGGCAGAGAGTGGTTGTAGATGGGTCTTTTTCTGAATGGAGGTCGGTCACCAATGGAGTGCCCCAGGGATCTGTTCTGGGACCCTTGATGTTTGTCATTTTCATAAATGACCTGGATGAGGAAGCGGAGGGATGGGTTGGTAAGTTTGCCGACGACACGAAGGTTGGTGGTGTTGTGGATAGTTTGGAGGGATGTCAGAAGCTGCAGCATGACATAGATAGGATGCAAGACTGGGCGGAGAAGTGGCAGATGGACTTCAACCTGGATAAATGTGTAGTGGTCCATTTTGGTAGGTCAAATGGGATGAAGGAGTATAATATCAAGGGTAAGACTCTTAGTAGTGTAGAGGATCAGAAGGACCTTGGGGTCTGAGTCCATAGGACTCTTAAATCGGCCTCGCAGGTAGAGGAGGTAGTTAAGAAGGCGTATGGTGTGCTGGCCTTCATCAATCGAGGGATTGAGTTTAGGAGTCGGGAGATAATGATGCAGCTTTTAAGACCCTCGTCAGACCCCACTTGGAGTACTGTGCTCAGTTCTGGTCGCCTCATTACAGGAGGGATGTGGAAATGATTGAAAGGGTGCAGAGAAGATTTACAAGGATGTTGCCTGGATTGGTTGGCATGCCTTATGAGGATGAGGATAGGCTGAGGGAGCTCGGTCTTTTCTCCTTGGAGAGACGAAGGATAGAGGTGTACAAGATGTTGAGAGGTATAGATCGGGTGGATTCTCGGAGGCTTTTTCCCAGGGCTGAAATAGCTGCTACGAGAGGACACAGGTTTAAGGTGCTGGGGAGTAGGTACAGAGGAGATGTCAGGGGTAAGTTTTTCACTCAGAGGGTGGTGGGTGAGTGGAATCGGCTGCCGGGTGGGTGGAGGCAAACTCGATAGGGTCTTTCAAGAGACTTCTGGATGAGTACATGGAACTTAATAGGATTGAGGGTTATAGGTAAGCCTATATATAAGCCTAGGTAGGTAGGGACATGACCGGCGCAACTTGTGGGCCGAAGGGCCTGTTTATGCTGTATTTTTTCTATGTTCTATGTTCTATGGAATGGACAGTCACCCTTGATGCCCGAACGAGGTCATTCATTTTCTTCTGGCACTGGCCTTCATTCCTTTGTGCCAGTGTGCGGGCACTGACTGTTGCTGCCACCGTCTCCCAGGCCACATTGCTGGCCTGACCCCTGGGCCGTTGAGCATCTTGAGGGTATAAGATTGCCCTCCTCTCCACAGCATCCAGCAGCCGTCCCAGCTCCCTCCTCCGTGAATCGTGGGGCTGCTTTGTAGGTTGCTATATTTCTGGCGTAACTGACTGTGTGCATCGTTTGTGTTTATATGGAGCTCCCCCTGCTGCTTAATGGCAGACAGCTGCAGCCAGTTTGGGTGAATAACGTACTTGAAAGAGCCTCCATTCTGATTAGAATTGCCTGGAGGCTCTTTCATTGCAATAAGCGTCGAACAATTGCAGTGTGGGGCGTGCCAAAAATACGGTATTTGGTTTGTTAATATTTTAGTTAACCTGTTCACTGTTAGTTAAAGTAAAGTGTTACTGGTTTCTTTTAAAGAGAGAGTCTCAGGTAGTTATTTTGATTTAACCACTAAAAATTGCTGTAGGCACATCGTACTATTTCTTACACACTCTTTAATAGATTATAAAATGGAGGTACTTCTCTTTGAGTTATTGATTGTTAGTTCTCTGAGAGAAGATGACCCTCCTTTTCATAATAGTATGCCCTCCATGCCCCCTCCCATGGTGAGGGTGCAGTAGCGGTTGCCAACCTGTCGAAGTGGCACATGCCATGAGGGATTGTGTCGGATTGCTTCCATCCACACTCATTAGGACACGGGTTGCAGGAAGGGAGTGCGGGTCCGGGATGGATGACCTTACGGACAGTCTCTCTCTCCTCCCACCCAGAGCAAAGATAGATTTCGGCAAGGAGCCAATAGACCTGGTGGTCATTCTTGACGCTGCTGCTGTGAAGAAGGAGGAGGAGAGCGACGGCTGCTCACTGCAAGACCAGCCCAGGCCAGATGTTGCTACAGCAGGACAAGGGGCCGCTGGTCATGGGCAGGAGGCAGGCTGTCATTGGCTCGAGGAGGGGGCAGATCAAAGAGGAGACCAAGACTCCGGCAGTTCAGAACATGTATGTCCTTCAATGAGTTGATGGACACTGTGAGCCGCCGCAGACTCTGGCTCAGCAAGGAGACAGTGAGGCACCTGCCATCTGAAGGGATAGGGTGACCATGAAGGTTACGCTGGCCTTAAACTTTTATGCACATGGGTCCTTCCAGGCCTCCAGCATGAGCCTCTGTGGGAATTCGCTGTCCTCAGTCCACAAGTGCGTCTGCAAGGTGATGGAAGCTCTGTTCGCCCGGGCAGGCCAACACATCAATTTCTCTGTGTGCCAGGCCGAGCAGGCTTTGTTGCATCACTGGGATGCCGAATGTGCATGGGGCTATTGATTGCATGCACGTCACCCTGTGGTCCCCACAGGGGGAGGGCATGTTCCCAGGGGCGGGTGCCGGGGACACCATGCCAGGCTGTGTGGCATAGTGGGCTTACAAGGCACCCATTGCTGGGACAGCTTGGGATGAGCATTTGGAGTCCCACACAGTGGCTCCTCAGTGCCCTGAAAGTGCAGGTCTTGTGCGACCACAAGATGAATGTCATGCATGTGTGTGCACGCCACCCAGAGAGCTTGCACGTTAGCTTCATCCTGTGGAGCTCTGACATCCTTGGGATCTTTGAAGACCAGCCCATGCTGCTGGGATGGCTTGTGGGGGACAAGGGCTATCCATTAAGGGCTTGGCTGATGATGCCAGAGACCAATGTTGAGTCCTGTTATAATGAGGTCCACGCTGCCACCAGGTGGATCATTGAGAGCTGCATCGGGCACTTGAAGCTGCAGTTCCACTGCCTGGGATACTCTGGCGGTGCCCTGCAGTACAGCCCCCTGAGAGTCTCCCATATTATCTTGGTCTGCTGTGCCCTCCACAACCTGCCACAGCAGCGGGGACACCTCTAGGAGGAGAAGGGAGGAGGAAAGTGAGCAGGCATACGCTTCTGAGGAGGAGGGGGCCATGAGGATGTGGAGGAGGATCTTGAGGAGGAACTAGGGGATGGAGGACATGCGGCGGCAAGGGTCCAGCAGGACAGAGCAGTGAGGGAGACCCTCATCGCCACAAGGTGCAATCTACCATTTCCTACCCCCACCCTCTGTGGCCTTCAACCCCCACTAGCCCCTGCCCAACCCTTGTCCACACTCCCCGCCATGGGTCCCATTGACATCACACCAGTGTAATGGGCCTCAGTTGACTGTGTTGGCGAGTTACTGCCCCAGGCAGGAGGGTGATGACGACTTGCTCTGCGGCATGCTGTAATGTAACCCCTGTGCCACACCAGCCTGATTCCTATCTGTTCTATGAGCACATACTGGCGCCTGGGCCCATGTCTGAGTGAGGGTCAGGAGCTCAAGCATTTGGTTCAATGCCCAGGGAGGTATAGGGGAGAGGGCGTGTTCCCAGGGTCCGGCGGGTGCTGGGGACACCATGCCAGGCTGTGTGGCATAGTGGGCCCACAAGGCACCCATTGCTGGGACAGCTTGGGATGAGCGTTTGGAGTCCCACACAGTCAGAGTTCTGGCACCGATGCTAGGAACTGAGGAGCACATGCTTGGTGGGCTGAAGGGCCTCTATCATGCAGCGCAACGCTCTGTGCCTCTATGTGTGCGGTTGGGATATGCTCATCCCTGTGGGGGAGAACCCCAGATAGATTAGTCACAGCTGTGAGTTGCAATAACATTGATTGATGAAACTAACAGTGCAATAACATGAAGGGCTGATATTTAACTGTGCGATTCTTAAAAATGCCAATTGTCCTAAACCTAACTGGTGGAGCCCTTCACCTGTGCCCTGCAGCTTCTTAATCTTACATGGCCACCACTACATTGAGGTGTTACTCCAGGATGTACATTGAAGGTGGAGGCAGTCAGCTACATTCCGCGCCCCTGGTTTGTGATGCCCTTGGAAGATGTCCTCTGGAAGGCCCCATCTGACTTTCTCATGTCACAGATGTATCCTGCCACCTTGTTCACCCCACTGCCCATTAGATGCACCGGTGTCAAGAAGGGGGGAGTCAGAAGGCCTAGCAACAGCTGGAGTCTCCCGGGTGGCATGGGCTCCAGAGATTCCTCCGACCTTAGGTGCCCATTGGCTCCTGTGTCACTCCATGGTATGGCGGATCAGGTGGTCTGAGATCAAGATGCCCCGACATCACCTGCTAGCCCTGGAGATCCAACTGTGTTCACCATTTGATGTGCGAGCCCTCGGCAATGGCCTTCTCAGTCGATGCTAAGCTTTTGATGTCTGCACCAATTCCCTTGAGACGGGGCCAAGTCCTGCAGCTCCTCAGTGATAGTCCACTGAGACAGGTCCATGCTCTTGAAGCCAGCAACTATGCCCCACTGTGTCTCGAGAATGCTCCCAAGCTACTCAGCCATGACCCATTGTGACTCGGCCATGGCTTGGACCCTGCCACCCATGGCCACCATTGCCTTAGCCGGGCTTTTCACTGCAGAAGCCACCCTTGCAGCCTGGGTACCACACAATGCTGGCAACATCTCCTCCACTTGCAGTCTGTGGGACACCAAGGTTTCTTCTGAGCTCTTGCGGGAACAGCGGTGAGATGGGATAGGGTGGCGACGCCAGATGGGCCGGGTGCATTGGGCTCGTTTCCTGCAACAAAGGACACAGGTTCAGTGCAGGCGGGGACAAGTATCTGTGCAGCATGCCACTTACTTGCGATATGAAGCTTTTGAGGCTTCTCACTTCCTGGTTACACTGATTATGCTCTGATTTTGACTGGGTCTATTTCTGATTTTGTTCTGGTTTGCTATGGTTTTGTTCTGATTTTGACTGGGTCTACCTCTGTTTTTGCTATGGTTTTGTTCTGATTTTGACTGAGTCTATCTCTGTTTTTGGTTGTATAAGCTCAGGTTTAACTCTATGTTTATTCTTGCTTTAACACATGTCCACCTCAGGTTTTGGTGTGGTCACTGATTTTGGTCCAGTTATATTTCAAGCCTATTGTTGATTTTGCCTTGTTTTAACTTGGGCTCTCTCTCATTTTGTTCTGTTTTTGACACTGGTCAATCTGTGCTCTGCTTTTAACTCGGGTCAATCTGTGATTTTACTCTGGTTTTAACTCTGGTCTATCTCTGACTTTGCTCTGGTCTGCTCAGGTCAATCTGTTTTTTTTCTGATTTTATCTCAGGCTATCTCTGACTATTCTTGTTTTAGCTCGGACTACCTCCAAATTTGCTCTGGTTTTAATTCGGGTCTATTTGTGATCTTGTTCTGGTTTTAACTCAGGTATATTTCTGATTTTATTCTGGTTTTAACTCGGGTCTATGATTTTGTTTGTTTTTTCCCGGGTCTATCTCTGGTTTGTTCTGGTTTTAACTTGTTACGATGCGGAGGTTGATCTCCTTTTAAGATGTAACGCCGAATCCCCCAAAGAGGAATACCTCGCCTTGTAATCTGTTAAAAGTGTGTGGGAAGTTGTGAACTGTTCTTCAGTAGCATTTAGTGGTTAACTAACAGAAATATGTGACACTTTAAAATGAACACTTAACAATTTATTTAACTAACAGGGAACCTTAACCAAACAAGTAACATACTGAATAAAATAAGATTCTAATGGAAAGTTGTTCAAATAAATGTAATGCCCATTCATTAACAAAAAATAAATAGAATTTAGTCACTCTCAAAAAATATACAACCAGGTTTTACGGCTTTCGGAACCTTCTGGAGTTTCTTGGTTGAATGCTCTGTCTGTAAGTTCTCTCTGATTTGGTACCTTTCGCTGGTTAGATGGTGCATCTCTTAAGAGATATCTGAAGCTGGCAGGGTGGAGAGCTGCTCGCTCCCTCTTGAGACCTGAGAGGTGGCAGTTGTTGACTCCTGTTTTTCCCCCTTGCACTCTCTTTTATATCTGCGATGACCTATCAGTGTTCCTACAATAGGATTAGTCTGATTTTTTTCAACACCATCAAATTGAAATATTACAGGTTTCTGGTAGCTGAGTTCCTGCTTTAAATTGTTTGGGCTAAGTTCAAAAACATTCAAATGCCTAAAGCCTGTTATCAAGGCAACCCTGTTGCCTGGTCTTTGATACAAATGTTTCAGCTTGTCCTCTGTATGTACGTTGCATTTCAAACCTACAAGCACTGAAACAAAACACCAGCTTTTAAAGGGACCATGCAATGTTTTTTTCCTATGAGCATTTTTACACTTTTTTCATCTTTATCAACATCAAATTCCAACTTCTCAAACTCAACTTCGCAGCACTAGTTTGTTCTGGTTTTAATTCAGGTCTATCTCTGATTTGTTTCTGGTTTTAACTCAATTTTGTTCTGGTTTTAACTCGGGTCTATCTTTGATTCTGATCCAGGATTTACTCGGATCTATCTGATTTTGTTCTGATTTTAAATTGGGTCTATCTCTAATTTTGGTCTGGTTTTGACTCGAGCCAATGTTCCGTTTTCACACTGACATATCTGATTTTGCTCTATTTTGATTCAGTGTATCTCTGATTTTGGTCTAGTTTTAACTCGGGGTCTAACTCTGAATTTGGTCTGGGTTTAGCTTGGGTCTATCTCATTTTTGGTGTTTGCTCAGATCTATCTGTGATTTTGGACTGGTTTTACCCCGAGCTATTTCTGATTTTATTCCTGGTTTAGCTGGGATCTATTTCTGATTTTGCTCTGGTTTTCACTCCGGTCTATCTCTGATCTTGGTGTTAGCTCAGGTTTATCTCTGAATTTAGTCTTGCTTTAACACGTGTCTAATTTGATTTTGGTGTGGTTTTATCTAAGGAGCAAAATTTACTGAAAAGAAATTCTAAGGGTGGGATCTTACTGCCAATCAACCAGTCTGGTGAGCTGGTAAGATAGCGTGAGAGGTGAAAAATCAGCTTCACACTTGATTTCTTGCCTCTTGCAACCTTGCCGGCTCCATTCTACCAGCAAAATCAGTGTCACACCAAGGAAGGGCGCGAGGCTGATTTAAATGTTAATGGCATGTTTAGCAATCATCCGGGCTCACTTATCTTAGTCCACTCGCCGGTCGAGGTCCTCACTGGTGGAGATCACAGATGGTTCTGATTAAGGGGAACTAGATGTGATGGCCTCGCCAGTGGGACCGGAGGCCGTTGAAGCCGCCCGGGTGGTTGGGGTCAGGGCCAGGCAGTGCCCATGGGGTAGTATCAGCCTGGCACTGCCAGCATGACAGCCTGACAGTGCAAGCCTATCACCCTGGCAGTGTCAAGCTAACACCCTGGAAGTGCCCACCAGGCACGGACAGTACCAAGGAGGTGGGGCCTGATGGGGCAGGGTCATGACTGGGGAGGGGGGGGGGGGTGTGGTGGGGGCAGGGGGTCGGGGGTCGGTGGGCAGGTTTCATGATGTGTGGGAAGGGAGAGGTTGATCAGCCGGGCTACGATCGGCCGGGCCCACAATTAGTGGGTGGGGGGCGGGGGGGGGGGGGGGGGGGGGGGGGGGCGGGGGGGGGAGAAGCAGGGGGTGGGGGTGAGGGTGACATTCAGGGCTGCAATTAGTGGGGCGGGGAGGGGGGTGACAGATCTCTCTGTATAGTGTGTACACTGTTTATCCAGTACACTGAAAGATTTGGGTGCCTGCACAATAGTGCCCCTCGAGCTCAGCAGCTGGCCTTGTAGTCAACACTCACATTACAGTCTCTGTATTGCACACCTACCATCACCTACTTCGCTGAAAAAAATGGGTGAGAAAATCTCCCATTTCTTTGGGAAAATTCTACCCTAAGAATCAAAAGGGCTTCTCACCATTTTTCAATGAAGTAAGAACCACAATTTATTGGCACTCTGTGCAAAACAGGAGCTATCATGCAATCCTCACCAGGAAGAGGGTGGCTAGAGCTCAAGCTCATTGGTGAAGCAAGCTGCTGAGCTCTTGGGGTGCCATTGCACAGGCACCCCGATCTCCCAGTAAACCGGGAGATCTTCTGCCACCTCCTCGCTCCCATGGACGTGCACCCGCCCCCGGACTTGGGCCCCCCACTGCCCCCCTGCCAATCCCAAACCCTGAAGTGTTCCTCCCCTTCCCCGATCCCTGATCATCACCCCTCCAGAGTTCCCCCTCCCTGATCACCAGGTGGCAATGCCGGCATTGCATGGTACTCAGGCTAACACTGCAAAGTTGACGTCCACAGTGAAAAGCGTGGGTCAGGGAATGATCACCATGTGTGATGGTCCAGGGCATCCTGGAGACACAGTGGACCATGGCGGAGACACAGTAGGCTATGGCCAAGGGTGTTGGAGACATTTTGTGGGCAGGCTGTGACTGTGGGCCGCGAGAGCATAGCCCAGTCTCACAGGGCTAACGCTGAGGGCTCCAAAGCTTGACCTGGTTGCAGAGCACTGTTGCTGAGGGGCTCCAGAGCTTGGCCCAGTCTCAGAGGACCATTTCTGAGGGCTTGCATGCCAAGGGGCAGACACAGTTGTGCCTCCAGGACTGGCAAAGTCAAGTGATGCCGAGGCTTCTGGAGATCACTCCAGCTGCCCTGACATCCAATGGAGTGTCCCTGGGGCCAATGGACCCACCAAGGGAGGAGGAAGTACGGGAGCCCATGCCGGGAGCTTCAAGGCAGGGGACAGCAGACATCCCCAGACCTTTTGATTCCCTCTTCCGGACACTGGAGCATCCCACAAGCAGCAGGATGAACGGAGTGGCACAGCTCCAACACTGTCGTCCCTCAGTTGGCTGGGTCCCTCCGGGTCTTGGCCCCACCAAGGGCATTACAGACCACGGGGCGTGGATCGCAACTGAGCGCCTCCCCCTCCGATGTGCATCTGGGGGCGACGCTGAGGCACTGCAATCAGCCTCGTAAAATTAAGAAGTTCTAGGGTGACCAAGAAGGTGTGGGTGAAGGGCTACAATAGTTAGGTTTAGAAAAATAGGCACTGTTCAGAATCAGGCATTCTTATTATATTGCACAGTGAAATATCACCCCTTCATGTTATTCCACTGTTAGTTTCACCAATAAATGTTATTGCACCTCACAGCTGTGACTAATCTGTCTGTGATTCACCCCCCACAGAGATGACCGTACCCTGATTGCACGCAAAGGGGCACAGAGTGTTGTGCTGCACGATAGAGGCCCTTCGGCCCATAGTGACAGACGACCTGCCTTGGTATCCCATCCCCAGCACCCATGGTTTCTGTGTCAACCCCGCCACCTCCCCCAAGTCTTTGAATCTTCACCCAAAAGTTGAGCCATTGCCCTGCACGCTTGTGCCCCATACAATCACTCATATATGGGCCCAGCGGCCGGTGTGCAGTCGGAGAATAGGTAGGAGTCAGACTTGTTTGGCACCAGGGCAGCATCGCATTGTGCCGCATAGTGAGTCATCATCACCACCTGTCTAAAAACTCGCTCAGGCAGACAATCCAAGCCCATCACTCTTACCTGAAGAACGCTTACCTGCCTCCTGGACTTGCGGGCTGTCCTGTCTGGAGACAATACACATCTCTTTAACCTGTGCTTAATGCTCCCTCTACCCACATTGTCTGTATCTTTAAGATCTGGTTGGCTGTCGGGATTCGCATTCTAATCAGTATTCTGTAACTTGATTTTGTGTCTCTGTGCCCTGTTTGAGAGCAGATTTCCACTCCATCTGACGAAGGAGCAGCGCTCCGAAAGCTGATGGTATTTGCTACCAAATAACCCTGTTGGACTTTAACCTGGTGTTGTTAAGATTCTTACAATGGTCAGGAAAACCATGGGTTAGGATACATGTGGACTTTGCAGAACTATTAATGGACTCCATGTTTTTGTTTGATGCCCATTCTAAGTGGATGGAGGATGACATCCACCACATCGCAATACACAATAGAGAACCTATAACAATCTTTTAATACCTATGGAATCCCAGAAGTTTTAGCGATGGACAACAGAATTCCATTTACCAGTCGGGAATTTAAGACCTTTACGGAAAATGACATGTCCACACAGCCCCTTACCACCCATGATCGAATGGACTAGAGGAACAAGCTGTCCAAATTTTTAAAAGGGGAATGAAAAGAGAGACCAGGGGATCTGACATCAAACTGGCATGTTTTCAGTTATCGAACGTTGCCACGTGTAGCGGCAGGTGTAGCCCTGGCTAAGTTACTAATGGGCAGGCGCCTACGGACTAGGCTAAGCCTTACATTCCCAAACCTAAATAGAGTGGAAGAGAAGCAAGAAGCCTATAAAAGGGGCCATGATAAAATAGAAGCGGATAGTGTATTTTCGTTGGGAGACGTGGCCTTCGTATGAAATTTTGGAGGCAGCACCCAATGGACACCAGGAACAATTCTCTTCAAAACAGGGCTGGTGTCCTACATGGCAAAAGTTGGAGACACAGTACAAATAAAACATGTGGACCACCAAAAATGTCGGGAGCTATCAACAGAAGCAGCCAGTCACTCGCTGATACACTATACACCAACTGACCAAGCGCAGTATGAAATAGGAAAAAGGCGAAGGGCCAAAAGACAAAGACAGCCTTGGCGCCGAAGGAGCGAGGGAGAACCCTTGGACTCGGAGGGGGAGGGGTGTGATAACCCCCATGATCTGCATAGAGAATCAGTAATTGACCTCCCAGTTGAATATGAGCACCCTGGGGATTGGTAATTGGCCAACCAGGTGGAGCTCGTATACTGAGCCCGAAATAAAAAAGGGTCCATTAATCTTTTAGTCCCAGTTGGGACCTGTGTTCGCCACAGGTTTGTGTTTATTGTCTATTTTCATTTTGTACAATAAAAGAGTGCCACAGTGTTTAGCACTGCTGCCTCACAGCACCAGGGACCCAGGTTCGATTCCGGCCTTGGGTCACTGTCTATGTGGAGTTTGCACATTCTCCCCGTGTCTGCATAGGTTTCCTCCGGGTGCTCCGGTTTCCTCCCACAGTCCGGAACATGTACTGGTTAGTTGTATTGGCTATGCTAAGTTCTCCCTGAGAGTACCCAAACAGGTGCCGGAGTGTGGCAACTACGGGATTTTCACAGCAACTTCACTGCAATGTTAATGAAAGCCTACTTGTGACACTAATAAATAAACTTAAAACTTAATGTCTGCGTGGGTTTCCTCCAGATGCTCTGGTTTCCTCCCACACTCCAAAGATGTGCAGGTTAGGTTGATTGGCCATGCTAAATTGACGCTAATGTCAGGGGGATTAGCAGGATAAATGTTTGGGGTTACGGGAATAGGGCCTGGGTGGGATTGTGGTTGGTACAGACTCGATGGACCGAATAGCCTCCTTCTGTATTATAGGGATTCTACGAAAAAGCATGGTTCCTTCTCACCTGAGTTATTATAGTCTGATTTTAACTCAGGTCTATCTCTGATTTTTGTTCTGGTTTTGACTTGGGTCTATTCCCAATTTTGGTCAGTTTTTAACTCGGGTCCATCTGTGACTTTGCTCTGGTTGAAACTCGAGTCAATCTCTGATTTTGTTCCGGTTTTCATTTGTTCCATTTGATTTTAGTTCTGGTTTTACTCAAGTCAATCTGTGATTAATTTTGCTTTGGTTTTGACATGGTCTGTCTCTAATTTTGGTCTGCTTTTAACTAGAGTTTATCTGATTTTGGTCTGGTCTTGTCTTGGGTCTATCGCTAAAATTGTTCTGGTTTTAACTCTGGGCCTACAAGAGATTTGGCTCTGGGTTTAAACTCAGTTCTATCTCTCATTTTGGCCTGGTTTTAACTTTGGGTCGATCTCTGATTTTATTCTCAGTGTGCATCTTTGATTTTGTGTCTGTCTCAGAATTTGGTCTGGGCTTGATTTGATTTATTATTGTTACATGTATTGGTATTCAGTGAAAAGTATTGTTTCTTGCATACTATACAAAGCATATCATTCATAGAGAAGGAAGGGAAAAGGTGCAGAATATCGTGTTACAGTCAAAGCCAGAGTGTAGAGAAAGATAACATAAGAACTAGGAGCAATAGTAGGCCATCTGGCCCCTCGAGCCTGCTCTGCCATTCAATAAGATCATGGCTGATCTTTTTGTGGGCTCAGCTCCACTTACCCCCCCGCTCACCATAACCCTTAATTCCTTTACTGTTCAAAAATTTATCTATCCTTGACTTAAAAACATTCAATGAGGTAGCCTCAACTGCTTCACTGGGCAGGGAATTCCACAGATTCACAACCCTTTGTGTGAAGAAGTTGCTCCTCAACTCAGTCCTAAATCTGCTTCCCCTTATTTTGAGGCTATGCCCCCTAGTTCTAGTTTCACCCGCCAGTGGAAACAACTTCCCTGCTTCTATCTTATCTATTCCCTTCATAATCTTATATGTTTCTATAAGATCTCCCCTCATTCTTCTGAATTCCAAGTAGTATAGCCCTAGTCTACTCAGTCTCTCCTCATAAGCCAATCCTCTCAACTCCGGAATCAACCGAGTGAATCTCCTCTGTACCCCCTCCAGTGCCAGTATATCCTTTCTCAAGTAAGGAGACCAAAACTGTACACAGTACTCCAGGTGTGGCCTCACCAGCACCTTATACAGCTGCAACATAATCTCGCTGTTTTTAAACTCCATCCCTCTCGCAATGAAGGACAAAATTCCATTTGCCTTCTTAATTACCTGCTGCACCTACAAACCAACTCCTTGAGATTCTTGCACAAGGACACCCAGGTCCCTCTGCACAGCAGCATGCTGCAATTTTTTACCATTTAAGTAATAGTCCATTTTGCTGTTATTCCTACCAAAATGGATGACCTCACATTTACCAACATTATACTCCATCTGCCAGACCCTCGCCCACTCACTTAGATTATCTATATCCCTTTGCAGACTTTCAGCGCCCTCTGCATACTTTGCTCTTCCACCCATCTTAGTGTCATCTGTGAATTTTGACACACTACACTTGGTCCCCAACTCCAAATCATCTATGTAAATCATAAACAATTGCGGTCCCAACACTTGTGTGTCCCTGAGGCACACTACTAGTCACTGATCGCCAACCAGAAAAACACCCATTTACCCCCACTCTTTGCTTTCTGTTAGTTAACCAATCCTCTATCCATGCTAATACAAAAGAACAAAGAACAATACAGCACAGGAACAGGCCCTTCGGCCCTCCAAGCCTGCGCCGCTCATGTGCCCACTAGACTATTCTTTTGTATCCCTCTATTCCCAGTCTGTTCATGTGGTTATCTAGATAAGTCTTAAATGATCCCAACGTGTCCGCCTCAATCACCTTGCTTGGCAGTGCATTCCAGGCCCCCACCACCCTCTGTGTAAAATACGTCCCCCTGACATCTGTGTTGAACCTTGCCCCCCTCACCTTGAACCCGTGACCCCTTGTGTTCGTCACCTCCGACCTGGGAAAAAGCTTCCCACTGTTCACCCTATCTATGCCCTTCATAATTTTATACACCTCTATTAACTCGCCCCTCATCCTCTGTCTTTCCAGGGAGAACAACCCCAGTTTACCCAATCTCTCCTCATAGCTAAGACCCTCCCATACCAGGCAACATCCTGGTAAACCTTCTCTGTACTCTCTCCAAAGCCTCCACGTCCTTCTGGTAGTGTGGCGACCAGAACTGGATGCAGTATTCCAAATGTGGCCGAACCATCGTTCTATACAGCTGCAACATCATATGCCAACTTTTATATTCTATGCCCCATCCAATAAAGGCAAGCATGCCATATGCCTTCTTCACCACCCTCTCCACCTGTGCTGCCACCTTCAAGGATTTGTGGACTTGCACACCTAGGTCCCTCTGTGTGTCTATACTCCTGATGGTTCTGCCATTTATTGTATAGCTCCCCCTTACATTTGATCGACCGAAATGCATCACTTCGCATTTATCTGGATTAAATTTGATGGAGATGGAGACGGGGGAGGTGCCGGAGGATTGGAGGATTGCAGATGTGGTTCCTATTTTCAAGAAGGGGAATAGGGATAGCCCAGGAAATTTCCGACTGGTGAGTCTAACCTCAGTGGTTGGTAAACTGAAGGAGAAGAACCTGAGGGACAGGATTTATGAGCATTTAGAGAGGTTTAATATGCTCAAGAATACTCAGCATGGCTTTGTCAAAGGCAGATCGTGCCTTACGAGCCTGGTGGAGTTCTTCGAAAATGTGACTAAACACATTGACAACGGGAAAGCGGTGGATGTGGTTTATATGGATTTTAGCAAGGCGTTCGATAAGGTCCCCCATGCAAGGCTTCTAGAAAAAGTGAGAGGGCATGGGATCCAAGGGGCTGCTGCCCTGTGGATCCAGAACTGGCTTGCCCAAAGGAGGCAGAGAGTGGGTATAGATGGGTCTTTTTCTAAATGGAGGCCAGTCACCAGTGGTGTGCCCTGGGAATCTGTTCTGGGACCCTTGCTGTTTGTCATTTTCATAAATGACCTGGATGAGGAAGCGGAGGGATGGGTTGGTAAGTTTGCCGACGACACGAAGGTTGGTGGTGTTGTGGATAGTCTGGAGGGATGTCAGAAGTTACAGAGGGACATAGATAGGATGCAAGACTGGGCGGAGAAGTGGCAGATGGACTTCAACCCAGATAAATGCGTAGTGGTCCATTTTGGCAGGTCAAATAGGATGAAGGAGTACAATACAAAGGAAAAGACCCTTTGTACTGTAGAGGATCAGAAGGACCTTGGGGTCCGGGTCCATAGGACTCTAAAATCGGCCCTGCAGGTGGAGGAGGTGGTTAAGAAGGCGTATGGTGTGCTGGCCTTTATCAATCGAGGGATTGAGTTTAGGAGTCCGGGGATAATGATGCAGCTATATAAGACCCTTGTCAGACCCCACTTGGAGTACTGTGCTCAGTTCTGGTTGCCTCATTACAGGAAGGATGTGGAAAAGATTGAAAGGGTGCAGAGGCGATTTACAAGGATGTTGCCTGGATTGAGTGGCATGCCTTATGAGGATAAGCTGAGGGAGCTCAGTCTTTTCTCCTTGGAGAGACGTAGGATGAGAGGAGACCTAATAGAGGTATATAAGATGTTGAGAGGCATAGATCGGGTGGACTCTCAGAGGCTTTTTCCCAGGGTGGAAATGGCTGCTACGAGAGGACACAGGTTGAGGGTGCTGGGGGGTAGGTACAGGGGAAATGTTAGGGGGAAGTTTTTCACACAGAGGGTGGTGGGCGAGTGGAATTGGCTGCCGTCAGTGGTGGTGGAGGCAAACTCAATAGGGTCTTTTAAGAGACTCCTGGATGAGTACATGGAGCTTAATAGGATGGAGGGTTATAGGTAGGCCTAAAAGGTAGGGATATGTTCGGCACAACTTGTGGGGCCGAAGGGCCTGTTTTGTGCTGTAGTTTTTCTATGTTTCTATGTTTCTAAATTCCATCTGCTATTTCTCCGCCCAATGTTCCAGCCTATCTATATCCTGCTGTATTCTCTGACAATGTTCATCACTATCCGCAACTCCAGCAATCTTCGTGTCGTCCGCAAGCTTACTGATCACACCAGTTACATCTTCCTCCAAATCATTTATATATATCACAAACAGCAGAGGTCCCAGTACAGAGCCCTGCGGAACACCACTAGTCACAGACCTCCAACCAGAAAAAGACCCCTCCACTGCTACCCTCTGTCTTCTATGGCTAAGCCAGTTCTCCACCCATCTAGCTAGCTCACCTTTTATCCCGTGAGATTTAACCTTTTGCACCAGCCTGCCATGAGGGACCTTGTCAAACGCTTTACTAAAATCCAGATAGACGACATCCACAGCCCTTCCCTTGTCAATCGTTTTTGTCACCTCCTCAAAAAACTCAACCAAATTTGTGAGGCATGACTTCCCTTGTACAAAACCATGTTGTCTATCGCTAATGAGATTATTCAGTTCTAAATGCGCATATATCCTATCTCTAAGAATCTTCTCCAACAACTTCCCTACCATGGACGTCAAGCTCACCGGCCTATAATTACCTGGGTTATCCTTGCTACCCTTCTTAAATAATGGGACCACGTTTGCAATCCTCCAATCCTCTGGGACCTCACCTGTGTCCAGTGAAGAGACAAAGATTTCTGTTAGAGGCCCAGCAATTGCATCTCTCGCCTCCCTGAGGAGTCTAGGATAGATACCATCCGGCCCTGGGGATTTGTCTTAATGTTTCCTAAAAAACCTAACACTTCCTCCCTTGTAATTGAGATTTTTTCTAATGGGTCAACACATCTCTCTGAGACAATACCAGTCAACATGTCCCTCTCCTTTGTGAATACTGATGCAAAGTATTCGTTTAGGATCTCACCTACTTCCTTTGGTTCTAAGCATAATTCCCCTCCTTTGTCCCTGAGAGGTCCGATTCTTTCCCTAACAACCCTCTTGTTCCTAACGTATGTATAAAATGCCTTAGGATTCTCCTTAATCCTGTCTGCCAAGGACATTTCGTGACCCCTTTTTGCCCTTCTAAGTCCCTGTTTGAGTTATTTTCTACTTTCTCTGTATTCCTCCAGTGCTGCATCTGTTTTTAGCTGCCTGGACCTTATGTATGCCTCTTTTTTCTTTTTGATTAGACCCACAATTTCACTGGTTATCCACGGCTCTCGAATCCTACCTTTCCTATCCTTCCTTTTTACAGGCACATGCCTGTCCTGCAGTCCTATCAACTGCTCCTTAAAAGACTCCCACATGCCAGATGTGGATTTACCCTCGAACAGCCTCTCCCAATCAACAGCCACCAAATCCTGCCTAATCCGGCTGTAGTTAGCCTTCCTCCAATTTAGTACCTTACCCATAGGACAACACTCATCTTTTTCCATTACTATCCTAAAGTTTACAGAATTGTGGTCACTATTTGCCACATGTTCCCCTACTGCAACTTTGATGACCTGACCGGGCTCATTCCGGCACGGTAGCACAGTGGTTAGCACTGCTGCTTCACAGCTTCAGGGACCCGGGTTCGATTCCCGGCTTGGGTCACTGTCTGTGTGGAGTTTGCACATTCTCCTCGTGTCTGCGTGGGTTTCCTCCGGGTGCTCCGGTTTCCTCCCACAGTCCAAAGATGTGCGGGTTAGGTTGATTGGCCATGCTAAAAAAATTGCCCTTAGTGTCCTGGGATGCGTAGGTTAGAGGGATTAGTGGGTAAATATCTAGGGATATGGGGGTAGGGCCTGGGTGGGATTGTGGTCGGTGCAGACTCGATGGGCCGAATGGCCTCTTTCTGTGCTGTAGGGTTTCTAAGATTTCTAAGATTCCCCAGTACTAGGTCCAGTATAGCCCCCTCTCTAGTTGGACTGTCAACATATTGTTCCAAAGAACCTTCCTGTACGCATTTTATAAATTCTTCCCCGTCCAGGCCCCCAGCCCTAAGCGATTTCCTGTCTATGTGAGGGAAATTAAAATTTCCCACTACAACAACCCTATTTTTTCTGCACCTGTCCAGAATCTCCTTACATATCCGTTCCTCAACTTCCCGTGGGCTGTTGGGAGGCCTGTAGTATACCCCCAGCATAGTGACTGCGCCCTTCCTGTTTCTGAGCTCCACCCACAGTGACTCGTTACCTGACCCATATTGTCCACCCTCTGTACCGCTGTAATATGCTCCCTAACCAGCATTGCTACTCCCCCACCTCTCCTCGCCTCTCCTCTGTCTCGCCTAAAACACTTGTACCCCGGAATATTCAGCTGCCAGTCCTGTCCTTTTAATTAAGTCTCCATCACTGCAACCACATTCAAGTTCCACGCAAGCATTAGGGCTCTAAGCTCGTCTGTCTTGCCCGTGACGCTCCTTGCATTGAAGCAGATGCACTCCAGACCTCCAGGCCCACTGAGGTCATCCTCCCCGAGAATGCCCTTCCTCTTAGATAGCCTTGTCTTGGCCCCAACCTCGTCCCCAGCCTCTATGCTTATTGACCTATTGTTCTGATCCCCAATCCCCTGCCACATTAGTTTAAACCCACTCGAACCACATGAGCAAAACTCCCAGCTGGGATATTCGTACCCCTCAGTTTAGGTGCAACCTGTCCTCCTTGTACAGGTGCTATCCTCTCTTGAAGACTTCCCAGTGATCCACGAATTCGAAACCCTCCCTCCTGCACCAGTCCTTTAGCCACGCGTTTAGCTGTGCAGTCTCCCTGTTCTTAGCCTCACTAGCTTGTGGCACTGGGAGTAGTCCAGAGATCGCTACCCTAGAGGCCCTGCTTTTTAGCCTACTACCCAACTCCCTGAATTGCTCTCGCAGGACCTCCCTGTCAGGGGCATGTCTCCCACATGCCCCTGACACCCGTGGCCATGGAATAATGTGCCTCCTGGACACCGGCAACTCCCTTGGCCGTGGCCTGCTGTGTCTCCAGGATGGCCTGGACCCTGTCACCCATAAGGACAGACCCCTGACCCAGACTTTCCACTGTGGCCGCCGTCCTTGCAGTGTTGGTCTGGGTCGCACGCTGTGCCGTCACCACTTCCTGCAACAGCACTGTGTTTGACTCCCCTAAAGTCGCAGCATGATTGCTGACAACCCTTCCACAACTCACCGGGTTTGCTGATGCATCTCCATTAGCCTTGGGATAACAAACCCCGAGGCCCGGCATCTGGCTTGGGGACAGCAGGATCCTTGCCTCTGGCAGACCTCCATGTGCCCGAGGCATCGGATGTGCCTGTCTCCACCCAATGTGCATAACTGTATGTGATGTGCTGACCAGTAAGTGACCCAGAAGCTTCAACACTACAACATGTGATAGTCTCTGTGTTGTGGGTTGTGTGGTAGATGCCGGTGCTGCTTCACTGGTGCTGTCCTCAGATGATTCTTCAGGGCCTTGTTCCGAGGTATTGTCCAGGGTGTCATGGGGAGTTTGCTCCAGAGAAAATTAGGGGAAGGGAGGGAAAGCATCCTGCGCGGCATCGCACTTACTTTGAAGAGGACTTAGGAAGAGGGCTACGCTGATGCTCATTTGCATGTCAGACGCTGATCTGGCTGTCAGTCATTTAGGCTGTTGAATCACCCCTTGCCAGCTCCATGGCAAACTACTCACACCAGTCAGCTGCCGCAGCTCAGGCACACCTCCACCAGTCTGTGTCCTCTCTCACTGGTTGTATGCGTTTTTTTTGTCCTGTGGGAACATAAGGTGGATTGCAAGCATTAATATATTAGTGTGCAGTGTGCCTGTGTTTCGGATCTTGTGTTGGCAGTTTCGAGGAAAAGGGGTCACCACTGGGGAGGTGCTAGTTGAAGGGGTGTCAGGGGTTAGATGCAGTTCTTGAGGTGGGGCGGGGGGGGGGGGGGGGGGGGGGGGTGGTTTGTTGGATGCCCTTCAGGTTTCTAAGCGTGGTTTGAGATCCGTGCCAAATGTGTGCAGGTTTCAAAATGGGATGCACACTCACCCTTGCTGCCCAAAGAAGGACGTACAGTTTCTTCTTAGTGTTGCGCAGACCGAAGTGTCAGGCCCCTGGCATTTAATGCAGCTGCCACCTCCTCCCAATGCCCTCACAGCAATACCCCTTGAGCAATGGCCCTCATTGGGGAACAACAGCTGGCGCCTCTCCTCCACCACATCAAACAGGTGAGCCTGGTCGGCCTCAGGGAACCTCAGGGCAGGTTTCTTGCCAGACATCTTCGTGGCGTGACTGGTTGTGTGTCCATTCTTGCAGTTTATATACAGCTCTGGCTTGTTATGGGAGATGCGGAGATGCCGGCATTGGACTGGGGTAAGCACAGTAAGAAGTCTCACATCTTACTGTGAGACTTCTTACTGTTGTTAGGGGAGTGCAGGTGCGGTCAATTTAGGCCAGTCACGGGCCAGATGGTAAAGATTCCTTGAGAAATTTGAAGGGAATCTGGTTTCAATTGAGGGTCGGCCATCTCTTGGGGTGCAGATTGGCTCTCATTCAACAAGCTCCAGTGTCCAGGGGGTGTACAATGCTCGACGCTCTCATTCAACAGATGGAATGCTTGCAAGCTGGGGGTGTGCATGGCAGCAGAGCACAATTTCTGTGCAAGAAGATAGTACAGCTTAACACATGGCTAAAGAGCTGATGCAAGGGGGAGGGTTTCAGATTTTTGGATCATTGGGATCTCATGGGCGGGGAGGGGGGGGAAGTAGGTGTGATATCCGGCTCAGGGGGGGCATGGGGACAGGGGCCAGGGAAGTGTTGTCTTGGGGGGGGGGGGTGGTGAGGAGGGGAAGGGGGGGTGGGAAACAAGGGGACAGGGGCCAGGGAAGTGTTGTCTTGGGGGGGGGGTGGTGAGGAGGGGAAGGGGGGGTGGGAAACAAGGGGACAGGGGCCAGGGAAGTGTTGTCTTGGGGGGGGGGAGGGAGGAGGGGAAGGGGGGGTGGGAAACAAGGGGACAGGGGCCAGGGAAGTGTTGTCTTGGGGGGGGGGGGGGTGGGAGGAGGGGAAGGGGGGGTGGGAAGCAAGGGGACAGGGGCCAGGGAAGTGTTGTCTTGGGGGGCGGGGGGGGGAGGAGGGGAAGGGGGGGGGTGGGAAACAAGGGGACAGGGGCCAGGGAAGTGTTGTCTTGGGGGGGGGGGAGGGAGGAGGGGAAGGGGGGGGTGGGAAGCAAGGGGACAGGGGCCAGGGAAGTGTTGTCTGGGGGGGGGGGGGTGGGAGGAGGGGAAGGGGGGGTGGGAAGCAAGGGGACAGGGGCCAGCGATGTCTGTGGAGGTTGGAGGGTTCCCGCTCATCATGCTGATTTCAGCCTCTTCAGTGGGAATAGGCCCCGCCCCGAACTTTTAATGATATTCATGATTGTGACCTCTGCATTGCAGTGATTTACACTAGTTTTTCCACAACTTCAGCACCTAGAACTTTTATGGGAGAATCGCGGCCTTTGGCTCTTAGTGCCAATATCATTTCTTAATGCAGCCCTGATGTCATCCTTACCCAATAAAGCAACTCCACTTTCTACTCCATCCTGTCTATTCTTTTGGAATACTGAGTCTCTTTGGACTTTCAATTATAGTCTTGATCCTCCTGCAACCACGTTTCAGTAATCCCCACCAGGTCGTACCCATTTGTCTCTATTTGTGCCATCAGCTCATCAATTTTATTCCGAATACTGTGTGCATTGAGGTATAAGGTTTTTAAATTAGTCCTAATGATTTGTCTTTCTCTTCTAATATTTTCTTGTGCAATGCGTTCTCTACACTCTCCATCCTTATTTATTAATCCCTGATAAAACTGAGTTTTATCTCTGTTATTTACTCCAACTTTCAACTCACATTTTGATCTTTTATGTTTCTTTCCCTCACCATAGTTATTAGACTGGCCCCACTTGTTTATCCTATTAACCTCTACCTCCTACTCACAAGTAGACCTGCTGCTTTGGTTCCCACCCCTCTGCCTTTATTAGTTTAAATCCACTCAAATTACACCATCAAACCTCCCCATCAGGATTTTGGTGCCCCTCCAGCTTTTTGGACACATCTCACCTGCCTTGGAAGAGATCCCAATGATCCAAAAACCTGAAACCCCCCTGCATCAGCTCTTTAGCCACGTGTTAAGCTGTACTATCTTCCTGTTCCTTGGCACACTACCA
This sequence comes from Mustelus asterias, assembly GCF_964213995.1. Lineage (NCBI taxonomy): Eukaryota > Metazoa > Chordata > Chondrichthyes > Carcharhiniformes > Triakidae > Mustelus > Mustelus asterias. Next base: position 70,525,765 of record NC_135809.1, read on the forward strand.
CATGGAATAGGGAGTAATCCTGAGACTACAACCCTGGAGATTCTGTTTTTCAACTTATAGCCTAGCTCCCTGAACTCTCCTTACAGGACTCTTCACTTTTACTGCCTATGTCATTGGTACCAATGTGTACCACAACCTTTGGTTATTCATGCTCCCCCTTCAGGATGTTCTGAGCACACTTGGAGACATCCTTCATCCTGGCGCCAGAAAGGCAACACACTATCCTGGAGTCTCGTTTGTGGCCACAGAAATGCCAATCTATGCTCCTAACTATCGAGTTCCCAACTATCACTGGCATAGGTTTAAGGTGAGAGGGGAGAGATACAAAACTCTCCAGAGGGGCAATTTTTTCACACAGGGTGGTGAGTGTCTGGAACAAGCTGCCAGAGGTAGTAATAAAGGCGGGTACAATTTTGTCTTTTAAAAAGCACTTAGACAGTTACATGGGTAAGATGGGTATAGAGGGATATGGGCCAAATGTGGGCAATTGGGATTAGTTTAGGGGTCTAAAAAAAAGGCGGCATGGACAAGTTGGGCCGAAGGGCCTGTTTTCATGCTATAAACCTCTATTACTTTATGACCACTGCTTGCCTGCACTTTGACCCACCCGGCTGCTCAACAGAGCCACCCCCCTTCCCCATCCGGTACCTAACAGGGTATACCTGTAAAATAGGGGGACAGTCACAGGGACTCCTGCACTGAGTACCTGCCTCTTGTGACCATCAACCATCTATCTACCTCAACCTTGGGTGTGACCACCTCCCTGAAACTCTTGTGACGAATCTTTTCGGCCTCCTGCTGCTCCAGTTGATCTAAGGGACCAGTTAAGAGCTGTAGCTGTACACACTTGCTGCAAATAAAACCATCCGGATAGTTGAACTCTTTCAGAGTTGTCACAGGTCGAGCACCTGCTGCCCCCAACTGCCATTTTCATCTTCCAGTTACTGTTTAATTAAGAAAAGTAAACATGTTAACCCCCCCCCCCCTTATTTTATTGGTGTTAGTTAATTAGGCATAGTATTAGTATAAAAAATAAATACTGAGTATCTTCTACCCTGGTTCTCTAAACTATCTTCCCACTATTCTAAAATTTCGGGGGCTTGAACTTTATAAGGTCTTAGTTAATCAGGTACACTTAGTTTTACTAACTGTGATTTTGCTCTGGTTTAAACTCGATCCATCTCTTATTTTGCTCCAGTTTGAACCCAGGTCTATCTGATTGTGTTTCGGGTCTAACTCGGGTAGCTGTGTGATTTTGGTCCGGTTCCAGCCCGGGTCATGTGTCTGCCTTGTTTGTAGTGTGTATGTAGACTGAGCGAGTTCACTGAGTGAGTGAGTGTTCAGTAGCAGACTTGCTGCAGGAATTGCGCTGCTTTTTTCTCTTCCCGGGGAGGGCTCAGGGGGCATTCGGGCCGGACCTTGGACATGGTCAGACGGGGCAGAGATATACCCAGCCCCGGGGGCGATGCCAGCCTGGAGCCTGGCGTCAAGGAAATGAACGAGACGTGGAAAGGGGCGATCGGCTGCCTTGGGGTTGCTTTGCTGTCGCTGATGACTATCGGAGTCCTTTACTGGCAGGTTGTGGAGAAAGCGGACACCGACTGGATCCTAAAGGGACAGTTCAGCGGGCTGGTGTGGGACAGGAAGACCATGTCCCTCTCAGTCAGATCCCTAAACCAAGACAAGATCTTCACTCAGATCGAGCACCGGCACCTGCCCCACACCGGAGTGACTCTACTGAAAAACCACTGCTGGTTTAACCGAAGCCAGTTCTGCTCCGTTTGGGACGGAGTGACTGAACTGCAAGTCTTACTGGAACCAGTGAACCAGAGTGTGGCAGAATGTTACAGAGTGGAATGGACACCCAGACACTGCCAAGTGGCTCTCAAGGTAATTGTACAGCGACTCTGAGGGGTTTGCCCACAATGTTACTGTCTAGCTCTCTCGTTTATACCAATTGTTGAGGTCAATCTCCATTCCCTGTAAATGTAGTCAATGGTGAGGAAAATTTAACCTATTCTAGAATGAAAAAGGTTGTTTGTGTAACAGCAGAAACTGGGTAATTGGAGAATTCAGATTCAAAGTAGCAATGAAGTTGTGGTTTGGGTAGGGAGAGTGGGGAGAGCAGAAATGAAGGAGCTAGTCATCGAGTTCAGGAAGTGTAGTGGAGGACATGCTTCTGCTTACATCAATGGGGATGAACATTAATGGTCGAGAGCTTCAAGTTTTTAGGAGTCCAAGATCACCAACAACCTCCTGGTCCCTCCATGCCAACACAATAGTTAATAAAGCCCACCAACGTGTTTACTTTTTCAGGAGGCCGAGGAAATTCGACATGTCCCTTATGACTCTCTCAAACTTTTAGATACACCATAGAAAGCATCCTTTCCGGATGTAACTCCGTTTGGTATGGCTCCTGCTCTGACCAAAACCGCAAGAAACTACAAAGGGTTGTGAATGAAGCCCGGTCCATCACTCCCACCCAATGACACAGTCTACACTTCCCACTGCCTCGAAAAAGTAGCCAGCATAATAAAGGACCCCACGTACCCCGGGCATTCTCTCTTCCACCTCCCGTCAGGAAAAATATACAAAAGTCTGAGATCACATACCAACCGACTCAAGAACAGCTTCTTCCCTGCTGCCATCACACTTTTGAATGGGCCTACCTTTATATTAAGTTGACCTTTCTCTGCACCCTAGCTGTGACTGTATCACTACATTCTACACCCTCCTTTCCTTCTCCCCTATGCACTTTATGAACAGTATGCTTTGTCTGTATAGTGCACAAGGAACAATATTTTTCACTATATGTGTGATAATAAATTTTTTAAAAGGAGAGCTTTTGGGTGGGAAGATTTGATTTGGGATAATTAATGATGACGTAAGTACCATTATGAACAAGACCCTGAAGTAGGACGATTCTCCTGAAGACAACAATTGCCAACTCTTTCGTTCAATTATTTTTTTTCTTCCACACGGCTCAACTATTTTCCCAATGTGACCCTGGTAACAATTCAAGAGATTTTCTGTCATTTCAGTGAAAATTTATCGTAAGCACATTAAAGCCTGAAACACCATGGTTATGAACAAGTTCATTATGTAAATAAATCACCTGAAATTAAACCAAATCCTGATCCTACCTGCATACACATATATGCTCATGTTTATCCTGCAGAGTGTGGATTTCAGTGAAAGAGTTGAGGTACCTGATGGGCTTTAATATAAGAATTTATGATAGGAATTTGAATACAATTGGGAGTTAAAATATCATTGTAGTCTTAATAGAATTAATGTACAAGGGAGAAGGGCACTAATTCATGAGTTAACATACTTGGATGATTGGCTTTAATGTGCTTATACTTAAATATAGGTTTCAATGGGTTAGTGTTAATGTAACTACTTGTGATACTAATAAATAAACTTAATGCACAAGGGGCATTTTTTTAAAAGCAATCACAGGATGTGCGCATCACTGGGTAGGCCAACATTTATTGCCCTTGAGAGTGATAGTGGTGAGTTGCCTTCCTAAACCCCTGAAGTCCATGTGGTGTAGGTATACCCACAATGCTGTTAGGCCTGAGAAATGGAGTTTGAGGTTCAGGCTGATCTTGGCAAATCAAAAACGAAATCAAACAATTGAGGGACAAAGTAAAAGGGGGAGCGAGGCAGGGGGAGAACTACCCAGAACAAAAAACAAAGTGTAAAAGAATCTTAAAACATCAAACCAAAATGTGATTAAATGGTCAATAATACACCCGAGTACCCTGCACTGCCCAACGGGCATGGAAGGCCTCAATGGACACTGCATGCTCCCTCTCAGGGACACTTGACCTCAAATTTAGCTGCGGTAGAGGGGCAGACAGTCAGGTTAGACGACCCCCTCGGTCGCCCACTGCCCGGACCTGTTTATGGCAAGTTTGGCCAAGCCCTGGAGCAGGTTCATGAGGTCCTCTATTTTTCCCTGGCCCCCCTCTGTACCGAGTGCCTGTAGATCAGGGAAGTGGGACTGAAGTGCAAACAAAACATTAATAAAAGGTTTTTCAAATAACAAAGGGGAGTGCAGCCTAAGACAATTAACATAGACATGGTCCACATACCCCACAAGACCACAAAAAGGACACGTTTCTTGGGAGTCTGTGAACCGGTGCAATTTTCGCTTGTATCTACTGCTGTGTGCATTACCCTCCTCCCCACATTTCCGATGTAGTGAGGGAGGATCCCTCCGTAGAGGGTCCTCCACTGCTGGACATTGTGGGAGAGTTTTCTTCAGCCCAGGAGGGGCCTGGCTATGAATCCAGAAAACAGGGAGGATGGTGGTAGGACTTCAATCTTCAGGGTTCTGGCTAAGAGTCCAGAAAACTGTCTTCACCTCCCAGCTGTATAAATACATCTCCCAACAGTACACACTGATCCCTGATGAAACTTGGGCAATGAGCCCTGACGCAGTCCTTCACCTCTGGAAGGTTGAAGAGGCCTACGAGCTCCTGGGCCTCAGGCTCCAGGCTGTTTTCTTAGCCCCTCTCTCTCTGCTCAGCAGCTCTTAGCAGCAGACAATAAGCTGCTCCAGACAGCAGTAGCAAATTGGTGACAGTCATCCACAGAAGCCCAATCACCTTGATCGACTAGTCCCTGCCTGGGCTAGGTGAGATACAGCACTCTTTCCCCAGATGTTAAACACATCAGAGCTCAAAAGCAGGGAGAGAGAAGGAATAGCAGAAGGTACAGGAGGGAAGACCAGGGGTGGGCCATCAAGGTGTTGCGGGTATCTATGGTCAGGCAGAGGCAAGGCAGCAGCAGTCTCAGCAGCAGTAGCAAATTGGTGACAGTTGTCCATCGAGGCCCAGTCACCTTGATCCACTAGTCCCGGCCTAGGACTATAGTTCAGGCCACTGTCTGTTACCAGGGGAACTCGTATTCAATGAGCCCCACAAGGAGATCAATCAGTGATTCCCCATGGAACTTGTGGGTGTTATCACAATTTGTTTTGCAATGGGTGGAGTCCCTGACATGAAACCCCAATTGTCACGACCATATAAAAGGCATTTGCTCAGACTGGTCTGTGAACTAAGGATTTGTTTGTGCGCATGGAGCCCTCCTTTTAATTTGCGAGTCATTTAATTTAAAATAACCATCAGCAAAGCTATAGGTTTAAGCAATATACTAAGTTCTTCATTTATTCCAAAACGACTGCTGTAGGTTACTGAAGTAAAAGTAATAAAGTTACAAACCAAATACATAGATGAAATGCAGATAAAGAGAAAATATACTTATAAAGATGAAATTTGGTTCAGTCTTTTAAGATAGGGTTGCAGGCCCATAGCTTGCTGTTGAAGCGTTGGTTGTTTGGCATGAAGGGTTGAAATTGAAGAGTTCTGTTCAGCAGTTGTGGTGACTTCTGTGGTTGGTTAGTCTGTGTTTGCCAGTGGGTAAATCAGCTTTTTTTCACAAGTTCTGCGGTTATGACATCTCAAGGTTGTCCTGGAATCCCTTACTAACCTCTTTGATTTGTCGATCAAGCTTACAGCACCCTCCCCCCAACCTGTTTCATTTCATTTCACAACTCTTTTCTTATTAGTTCTATCTCATTAAACATTGTGATTTATATAAACGATCTGGAAGGTGGTGTAACTGGGGTGATCAGTAAGTTTGCAGACGACACGAAAATGGCTGGACTTGCAGATAGTGAGGAACATTGTCAGAGGCTACAGAAGGATATAGATAGGCTGGAAATTTGGGCAAAGAAATGGCAGATGGAGTTCAATCCAGATAAATGCGAAGTGATGCATTTTGGTAGAACTAACGTAGGGGGGAGCTATACGATAAATGGCTGAACCATAAAGGGTGTAGATACGCAAAGGGACCTGGGTGTGCAAGTCCACAGATCATAGAAACATAGAAACATAGAAAAACTACAGCACAAACAGGCCCTTCGGCCCACAAGTTGTGCCGAACCCATCCTTACCTTCTAGACCTACCTATAACCCTCCATCCTATTAAGCTCCATGTACTCATCCAGGAGTCTCTTAAAAGACTCTATTGAGTTTGCCTCCACCACCACTGACGGCAGCCGATTCCACTCGCCCACCACCCTCTGTGTGAAAAACTTACCCCTAACATCTCCCCTGTACCTACCCCCCAGCACCCTCAACCTGTGTCCTCTCGTAGCAGACATTTCCACCCTGGGAAAAAGCCTCTGAGAGTCCACCCGATCTATGCCTCTCAACATCTTATATACCTCTATTAGGTCTCCTCTCATCCTTCGTCTCTCCAAGGAGAAAAGACCGAGCTCCCTCAGCCTATCCTCATAAGGCCTGCCACTCAATCCAGGCAACATCCTTGTAAATCTCCTCTGCACCCTTTCAATCTTTTCCACATCCTTCCTATAGTGAGGCGACCAGAACTGAGCACATTACTCCAAGTGGGGTCTGAAGAGGGTCTTATATAGCTGCATCATTATCCCCGGACTCCTAAACTCAATCCCTCGATTGATAAAGGCCAGCACACCATACGCCTTCTTAACCACCTCCTCCACCTGCGGGGCCGATTTTAGAATCCTATGGACCCGGACCCCAAGGTCCTTCTGATCCTCTACAGTACTAAGAGTCTTTCCCTTTATATTGTACTCCTTCATCCCATTTGACCTACCAAAATGGACCACGATGCATTTATCTGGGTTGAAGTCCATCTGCCACTTGTCCGCCCAGTCTTGCATCCTATCTATGTCCCTCTCTAACTTCTGACATCCCTCCAGACTATCCACAACCCCACCAACCTTCGTGTTGTCGGCAAACTTACCAACCCATCCCTCCGCTTCCTCATCCAGGTCATTTATGAAAATGACAAACAGCAAGGGTCCCAGAACAGATCCCTGAGGCACACCACTGGTGACTGACCTCCATTTAGAAAAAGACCCATCTATACCCACTCTCTGCCTCCTTGATCCTTGAAGGTGACGTCACAGGTGGAGAAGGTAGTGAATAAGGCATATGGCATGCTTGCTTTTATAGGACGGGGCACAGAGTATAAAAGTTGGGGTCTGATGTTGCAGTTGTATAGAACGTTGGTTCGGCCGCATTTGGAATACTGCGCCCAGTTCTGGTCGCCACACTACCAGAAGGACGTGGAGGCTTTAGAGAGAGTGCAGAGGAGGTTTACCAGGATGTTGCCTGGTATGGAAGGGCTTAGCTCTGAGGAGAGTTTGGGTAAACTGGGGTTGTTCTCACTGGAAAGACGGAGGATGAGGGGTGACCTAATAGAGGTGTATAAAATTATGAAAGGCATAGATAGGGTGAACGGTGGGAAGTTTTTTCCCAGGTCGGTGGTGACGTTCACGAGGGGTCATAGGTTCAAGGTGAGGGGGGGGAGGTTTAACACGGATATCAGAAGGACGTATTTTACACAGAGGATGGTGGGGGCCTGGAATGCGTTGCCGGGCAAGGTGGTGGAGGCAGACACACTGGGAACGTTTAAGACTTATCTAGATAGCTATATGAACGGAGTGGGAATGGAGGGATACAAAAGAATGGTCTAGTTTGGACCAGGGAGCGGTGCGGGCTTGGAAGGCCGAAGGGCCTGTTCCTGTGCTGTATTGTTCTTTGTTCTTTATCACAAAAATTCAAGAGCATGCATTCCAAAGATGTGCAGGTTAGATGAATTGGTTGGGATAAATTGCCCCTTACTGTCCCAAATGTGTCATTGTGTGGGGTTATGAATAGGGTGGGGGGAAAGGGCCAGATATGATACTCTGTCAAAGAGAGTCAGTACAGACTCAAGGGGCTGACTGGCCTCCTTCACTGAAGGGATTCTGTGATCAACACAGAAGATCCCCAGATAATTTGCACCCTTTGTTCCCTTACCCTGGATAAAGCAACAGCAATGACCTTTTCTCTCTACCTTCTCTGGTAGAGATGGCAGAGGGACTTCACTGGAGCATTCTGGGAGAAGTCGGCCCAACAACATCTACCAAAAAGTGGGAAGCAGAAGATCTGATGTCAAGGAGTGGTTACCCATTAGTGTTTCCCTCCCTCTAACCCAAAAAAAGGCACTGTGAGTTGCGGAGGATGGGTCTGGCCACACTGCCGCGAAACGCTCCAAGTTGTTGGACCGTACCGCAGCACCTGTCCTTCATGGAAAAACTTTTCCAGAAACACACCTTTGACAACATAGCCATCAAGCAGTGGTCAGCGTGTAATGTCCTTGAGACTCTGAGAGAAAAGGATCCTGTCGGATGGTTTCCTGAGCAGATTGTCAGTGTCATCTGGCAGAATGCCTCATCACCAGAATTTCCAAACAAGTACAAGACCTGGTTTGGCTGGTGGTGAGAAGGGTATTTCCTGTCAGATCCTTCATGCACGCTCAGGGTCTTATCACCACCGCATGCTGCCCTCGAAGTGGCTGCGGGGGTGATGAGACGGGCGTACACTTCCTTGTGGAACGTGCCTTTGCAAAGAAGGTCTGGAACGAGATGCAGTGGTATTTGTCGAGGTTCATCCCGAGCAGCTCTGTGACGTAGGACTCTGTGCTCTACGGGCTGTTTCCAGGGACACACACCGAGACAAATATCAACTGCTGCTGGAGGGTCATCAACTCGGTGAAGGACGCACTTTGGTCCACCCGAAACTTGCTGATCTTCCAGTGCAAAGATTTGTCCTCGACCGAGTGTTGCAGACTGGCACATTCCAAGGTCCAGGACTATGTGCTCAGGGACGCTCTCAAGCTTGGGGCAGCCGCCGCAAAGGCACAATGGGGAAAGGCCATCATTTAAAGCCTTTCAACTGAGGCAGACCAAGGGGCCAGTAACTGTAGAAAACCCTCGGACTGCGTAACTGTGTGCTAATCTGTAAAAACAACAGCACACAGTGAAATGTGATGAATGTATATAGTTTGAAGAACTGAACTGTAATGAATGTAATGTCTTGTAACTGAGCACCGTAAAGTATTGTAAATATGACTGGTCTTTTTTTTTGCACTGTTTGTAATGATCAGAAATGTTGTTTTGCAATGGTTTATTTCAGAGTATTTATGAATAAAATATATTTTGAAATTTGAAAAAAGGCACTGTGAGGGGTAAAAGCAAGGCGTTGTCTTGCCCTGCTGTGGTATTAGAGGACACAAGGGAAAGAGCTGATTGTTAGAGGGACAGCCAGGTAAAGGTGAAAGTATAAGTACTTTACATTGGGGATTCACGGCCTTCATTCCGGGAGCGGAGCCAAGCAGGAACAGACAGAGAGACAGCTGGGTGAAGGTAAGACTTTGTTTCATAAAATAATGGTAATGTGACGTCACAGACTGTGACCTGATTAGCTCTCAGGGAGTCTGGGCTAAATTTGAAAATCTGTTGAGTTACTCATTTTAATTTGATCTCCGATCAAGAGGGATAAATAATGAGTTTTTAAAAAAATAAAATTAATTAAATAGTCTCGTGTATTTAGCTATTAATATTTATAGTGGAAATCTATAGTGGACTGTATAGCTAATTATAACCTAAATTTTAAGTGTTACATTTTCTAAAAAAATTCATTAGTGGTATAAATGTCAGTCAGCAGGGTAAAGTGCTTCATCTTTGAGATGTGGGCTTCATGAGGCTTCAAGTGTTCCGGACAACTACATTTGCAGGAAGTGCACCCCATTGCAGCTCCTCACAGACCGCATGGATTGGTTGGAACAGCTGTTGGATGCACTTAGGAGAATGCAGGTGGCAGAAAGCGTCATAGACAGGAGCGTTAGAGACGTGGTCACACCCAAAGTGCAGGCAGATAGATGGGTTACTGCTAGAAAGGGCAGGCAGTCAGTGCAGGAATTCCCTGTGGCTGTCCCCCTCTCTAACAGGTATACCGCTTTGGATACTGTTGGGGGGGGTGGCCTATCAGGGGAAAACAGCAGCAGCCACGGCAGTGGCATCACGACTGGCGCTGTTCAGCAGAGAGGGTCAAGGTGCAGAAGAGCGATTAGTTATTAGGAACTCTATAGTCAGGGGCGCAGACAGACATTTCTGTGGCCGGGAAAGAGACTCCAGGATGGTATGTTGCCTCCCTGGTGCCAGGGCCAAGGATGTCTCTGAATGAGCATGGGACATTCTGAAAGGGAGGGTGAATAGCGACATAGGCAGGAAGAGTGATAAGGTCCTGCAAGGGGAGTTCAGGAAGTTAGGTAGTAAGTTTAAAAAAAGAGGACCTCTAGGGTTGTAATCTCAGGATTACCTCCTGTGCCAAGCGCCAGTGAGGTGAGGAAAGGAAGATAGTGCAACTAAACACGTGGCTAAAGAGCTGGTGTAGGAGGGAGGTGTTCAGATATCTTGATCTTTGGGATCTCTTCCGGGACAGGTGGGACCTGTACAAGAAGGACGGGTTACACCTAAATTGGAGGGGCATCAATATCCTGGCAGGTAGATTTGCTAGAGTCACTCAGGAAGGTTTGAACTAGTTTGACAGGGGGGGTGGGTCGGCAGGAGAAATAACTGAGGGAGAGCTACAGACTAAGGCCAGTAAGATTGAGAGGAAGAGCAGGCAGGGAGTAGTTGTTGAACACAGCGGGACTGGTGGCCTGAAGTGCATTTGTTTCAATGCGAGGAGTATAACAGGTAAAACAGATGAACTTAGAACTTGGATTAGTACTTGGAACTATGCTGTTGATGCTTGGTTGAAAGAGGGACAGAATTGGCAGTTAAACATTCCAAGATTTAGATGCTTCAGGCAGAATAGAGGGGGATGTAAAAGGGGTGGGGGAGTTGCATTACTGGTTAAGGAGAATATCACAGCTGTACTGAGGGAGGACACCTCGGAGTGTTCAGGCAATGAGGCAATATGGGTCGAGCTCAGGAATAGGAAGGGTGCAGTCACAACGTTGGGAGTTTATTATAGGCCTCCCAACAGCCAGCAGGAGATAGAGGAGCAGATATGCACTCAGATTTTGGAAACATGCAAAAACAACAGGGTTGTTGTGATGGGTGATTTTAACTTCCTCTATATTGACTGGGAATCACTTACTGCCACCGGCTTGGATGGGGCAGAATTTGTAAGGGTCGTCCAGGAGGGTTTCTTGAAACAGTATGTACAGAGGTTACAGAGTCACAGAGGTTTACAGCACGGAAACAGGCCCTTCGGCCCAACTTGTCCATGTTGCCCTTTTTTAAAAAAAACCCTAAACTAATCCCAATTGCCTGCATTTGGCCCATATCCCTCTGGGCCAAATAGGCAAGCTCGGGAAGGAGCCATATTAGACCTGGTATTGGGGAATGAGCCCGACCAGGTGATCGAAATTTCAGTAGGAGACCTTTGGGAGCAGCAATCATAATTCCCCAGGTTTTAAGGTGATTGTGGATAAGGACAAAAGTGGTCCTTGGGCGAAGGTGTTAAATTGGGGGAAGGCTAACTACAACAACATTAGGGAGGATCTGGAGAGTCTAGATTGGGGGAGACTGTTTGAGGGTAAATGAACATCCAACATGTGGGAGTCTTTCAAATGTCAGTTGATTGGAATTCAGGGCCGGCATGTACCTGTGAGGATGAAGGACAAGTGTGGCAAGTATCGGGAACCCTGGATAACAAGGGATATTATGAGCTGTATCAAAAAGGAAAAGGAAGCATTTGTAAGGTCTAAAAGGCTTAGGACAGATGAAGCCCTTGAAGAATATAAAGAACATAGGAAGGAACTTGAGGAAGGAGTTAGGAGGGCGAAAGGGGGGTCATGAAATGTGCTTGGCAAACAGGATTAAGGAAAATCCTAAGGCATTTTATACATATCTAAAGAGTAAGAGGGTAGCCAGGGAAAGGGTTGGTCCTCTCAAGGATAGTGGAGGGAATCTATGCATGGAACCAGAGGAAATGGGTGAGATACAAAATGAATGCTTTGCCTCTGTATTCACCAAAGAGAGGGACTTGTTGGATGAGGAGCCTAGGGTAGGATGTGTAGATATTCTGGCTCATGTCGGATGGTGGTTTGCCTCCCTGGTGCAGGGGTCCGGGATGTCTCTGGTCGAGTCCCAGAAATCCTGAAGGGGGAGGGAGAGGAGCCCAAGGTCGTGATGCATATAGGTACTGCTGACATCGGTAGGAAGAGGGAAGGGGTCATGAAAAGAGAATATAGGGAGTTGGGTAGACAGCTGAGAAAGAGGAATGCAAAGGTAGTAATCTCGGGATTGCTGCCTGTGCCGCGGGAGAGTGAGAACAGGAATCGGTGGAGAATTAATGCGTGGCTGAGGGACTGGAGCAAGGGACAAGGATTTGGGTACTTGGATCATTGGGACCTCTTTAGGGGCAGGTGTGACCTGTTTAAAAAAGACGGGTGGCACTTGAATCCCAGGGGGACCAATATCCTGGCGGGAAGGTTGGCTAAGGCTACTGGAGAGACTTTAAACTAGAAAGGTTGGGGGGAGGGAATCGAAATGAGGGGACTGAGAGCGAGGAGGTTAGCTCGCAAATAGATAAGGAATGTAGACAGGGTAAGAGGGAGGTTAGACGAGTGAGGGAGAAGGGAAGTGCTCAGGCTGAAGGTCTGAGATGTGTCTATTTTAATGCCAGGAGTGTAGTGAATAAAGTGGATGAGCTTGGAGCGTGGATTGCTGCTTCGAATTGTGATGTGGTGGCCATTACGGAGACTTGGATGTCTCAGGGACAGGACTGGGTGCTTCAGGTGCCAGGTTTTAGATGTTTCAGGAAGGACAGGGAGGGAGGCAAGAGAGGGGGGGGAGTGGCACTGTTGATCAGGGATAGTGTCACAGCTGTAGAGAAGGTGGACGCCGTGGAGGGACTGACTACGGAATCTCTGTGGGTGGAGGTTAGGAATAGGAAGGGGTCGGTAACTTTGCTGGGTGTTTTCTATAGGCCGCCCAATAGTAACAGAGATGTTGAGGAGCAGATGGGGAAACAGATCCTGGAGAGATGTAGGAATAACAGAGTTGTCGTGATGGGAGATTTTAATTTCCCAAACATAGATTGGAATATCCCTAGGGCTAGGGGTTTGGATGGAGAGGAGTTTGTTAGGTGTGTCCAGGAGAGTTTCCTGACACAGTATGTGGATAAGCCTACTAGAGGAGAGGCTGTTCTTGATCTGGTGCTGGCTAATGAACCTGGACAGGTGGAGGATCTCTCGGTGGGTGAACATCTTGGGGATAGCGATCATAATTCTATCTCCTTCACGATAGCATTGGAAAGAGATAGGGTCAGGCAGGCTAGGAAAGTGTTTCTCTGGAGTAAAGGGAAATACAGTGTCATCAGGGAGGAAATTAGACGGGTAAATTGGAAGGAGGCATTCTTGGGGAAAAGTACCGAAGGAAAGTGGAGGATTTTCAAGGAATGTTTGTCTGGAGCTCTGCATGACAACGTTCCGATGAGACAGGGGGGTGTTGGTAGGGTACGGGAACCGTGGTGCACGAAGGTTGTGATGAACCTGGTAAATAAGAAAAGAGAGGCGTACAGAAGGTTCAGAGAGCTAGGAGGTGTTAAGGATTTAGAGGAGTATACGCGATGTAGGAAGGAGCTTAAGAAGGAAATTAGGAGAGCGAGAAGGGGTCATGAGAAGACCTTGGCGGGTAAGATTAAGGAGAATCCCAAGGCTTTCTACAAATATGTCAAGAGTAAAAGGATGAGATGTGAAGGCATAGGACCCTTAAAAGGTGAAGGGGGAAAAGTTTGTGCGGAACCGTTAGAAATGGCGGAGGTGCTTAATGAATACTTTACCTCGGTATTCACGGTGGAAAGGGATCTGGGTGGTTGTACTGCTGGATTGCGGAGGACAGAAAGGATCGAGCATGTGGACATAAAGAAAGAGGATGTGTTGGAACTATTGAATGGCATCAAGGTTGGTAAGTCGCCGGGACCGGATGGGATGTACCCCAGGTTACTGTGGGAGGCGAGGGAGGAGATTGCGGAGCCTTTGGCGATGATCTTTGCATCGTCGATGGAGACGGGAGAGGTTCCGGAGGATTGGAGGATTGCGGATGTGGTCCCTATATTCAAGAAAGGGAACAGGGACAGCCCGGGAAATTACCGACCGGTGAGTCTAACCTCAGTGGTTGGTAAGTTGATGGAGAGGATCCTGAGAGACAGGATTTATGATCATCTAGAGAAGTTTAGTATGATCAAAAGTAGTCAGCACGGCTTTGTCAGGGGCAGGTCGTGCCTTACGAGCCTGGTTGAGTTCTTTGAAAATGTGACCAAGCACATTGACGAAGGAAGAGCGGTGGATGTGGTCTATATGGACTTCAGCAAAGCGTTCGATAAGGTCCCCCATGCAAGACTTCTTGAGAAAGTGAGAGGGCATGGGATCCAAGGGGCTGTTGCCTTGTGGATCCAGAACTGGCTTGCCTGCAGAAGGCAGAGAGTGGCTGTGGAGGGGTCTTTCTCTGCATGGAGGTCAGTGACCAGTGGAGTGCCCCAGGGATCTGTTCTGGGACCCTTGCTGTTTGTCATTTTCATAAATGACCTGGATGAGGAAGTGGAGGGATGGGTTGGTAAGTTTGCTGATGACACCAAGGTAGGTGGTGTTGTGGATAGTTTGGAGGGATGTCAGAAGTTGCAGCGAGACATAGATAGAATGCAAGACTGGGCGGAGAAGTGGCAGATGGACTTCAACCCGGATAAGTGTGTAGTGATCCATTTTGGCAGATCCAATGGGATGGAGCAGCAGTATAAAATGAAGGGTACCATTCTTAGCAGTGTAGAGGATCAGAAGGACCTTGGGGTCCGGGTCCATCGGACTCTTAAATCGGCCTCGCAGGTGGAGGATGCGGTCAAGAAGGCGTATGGCGTACTAGCCTTCATTAATCGAGGGATTGAGTTTAGGAGTCGGGAGATAATGCTGCAGCTTTATAGGACCCTGGTTAGACCCCACTTGGAGTACTGCGCGCAGTTCTGGTCACCTCATTACAGGAAAGATGTTGAAGCCATTGAAAGGGTGCAGAGGAGATTTACAAGGATGTTGCCTGGATTGGGGGGCATGCCTTATGAGGATAGGTTGAGGGAGCTTGGTCTCTTCTCCCTGGAGAGACGAAGGATGAGAGGTGACCTGATAGAGGTTTACAAGATGTTGAGGGGTCTGGATAGGGTGGACTCTCAGAGGCTATTTCCAAGGGCTGAAATGGTTGCTACGAGAGGACACAGGTTTAAGGTGCTGGGGGGTAGGTACAGGGGGGATGTCAGGGGTACGTTTTTCACTCAGAGGGTGGTGGGTGAGTGGAATCGGCTGACGTCGGTGGTGGTGGAGGCAAACTCGTTGGGGTCTTTTAAGAGACTTCTGGATGAGTACATGGGATTTAATGGGATTGAGGGCTATAGATAGGCCTAGAGGTGGGGATGTGATCGGCGCAACTTGTGGGCCGAAGGGCCTGTTTGTGCTGTGACTTTCTATGTTCTATGTTCTATGTCGATATCAAAAAGGAGGTGGTATTGGGCGTCTTAAAAAGCATTAAAGTAGATAAGTCCCCAGAGCCTGATGGGATCTACCCCAGAATACTGAGGGAGGCAAGGGTGGAAATTGCTGGGGCTTTGACAGAAATCTTTGGCTCATTGGCTACAGGTGAAGTTCCAGAGGACTGGAAGATAAGCCAATGTTGTTCCATTGTTTAAGAAGGGCAGCAGGGATAATCCAGGAAATTATATGTCGGTGAGCCTTATGTCAGTGGTTGTGAAGTTATGGGAAAAGATTCTTAGGGACAGGACTTATTCACATTTGGAAACATGAACTTGATCGAGTTTTTCGAGGAAGTGATGAAGATGATAGATGAGGGAAAGGCAATGAATGTTGTACACATGGACTTCAGTAAAGCCTTTGACAAGGTACATCATGGTGGACTAGTATGAAAGGTGAAGTCACACGGGATCAGAAGAGAGCTGACAAGATGGATACAGAACTGGCTTGGCCATAAAAGGCAGAGAGTAGCAGTAGAGGGGTGCTTTTCTGAATGGAAGGCTGTGACTAGCGGTGTTCCACAGGGATCAGTTCTGTGACCTTTGTTGTTCGTAGCATATATAAATGGTTTGGAGGAAAATGTAGGTGGTCTGATTAGTAAGTTTGCAGACGACACAGAAATTGGTGGAGTTGCGGGTCGTGAAGAAGATTGTCAGAGGAAACAGCAAGATATAGACCGGTTGGAGACTTGGACGGAGAAGTGGCAGATGGAGTTTAATCCGGACAAGTGTGAGATAATGCATTTTGGTAGGTCCAATGATGTAGGAATTACACAGTAAATGGTAGAACCCTTGGGAATATTGACAGGCAGAGAGATCTTGGCGTACATGTCCACCGATCACTGAAAGTGGCAACGCAGGTGGATAAAGTGGTCAAGAAGGCATGCGGCATACTTGCCTTCATTGGTTGGGGCATTGAGTATAAAATTCACAGGTCATGCTGCAGCTGTACAGAACCTTAGTTAGGCCCCATTTAGAAGATTGTGTACAATTCTGGTCACCACACTACCAGAAGGATGTGGATGTTTTGTAGAGAGTACAGAAGAGGTTTATCAGGATGTTGCCTGGTCTGGAGGGTATTAGCTATGAGAAGAGGTTGGATAAACTTGGTTTGTTCTCACTGGAACGACGGAGGTTGAGGGGTAACCTGATAGAGGTTTACAAGATTGAGTGGCATGGACAGAGTGGATAGTCAGATGCTCTTTCCTCGGCTAAAAAAGTCAAGTACTAGGGGACATAGATTTAAAGTGCGTGGAGAAAAGTTTAGAGATGTGCGAGGCAAGTTTTTTTACACAGAGGGTGGTGAATGTCTGGAATGCGCTGCCCGGGGAGGCGGTGGGAGCAGATACAATGGTGGCATCTAGGGGGCAACAAGACGAACACATGAATGGAAGGATACAGACTTCATAAGTGCATACAGTTTTAGTTTAGGCAGGCATATCGCAGGCTTGGAGGGCTGAAGGGCCTGTTCTTGTGCTGTACTTTTCTTTGTTCTCTCCTGACCCCATGAATGATTTTAAATGGTCGCAAGAGCAAACTCCATTGAAAAAGCCTGGTGTTCTGATCCTGTACTTTCTCCTGAAATATTGCGGTCCATACATATAATTGTCTCTGCTGGATTACTGGCAACCTAAATCTCAATGTTGTAATGCCAGTCTTAAACTCTTACTCAATGGTTGAAAAGTTCTGTTGGTGATGATTTAATTTCCTTGAGAAATAGCCTGCTGACTTCTCAATGCCACGTTTGTCTTCTTGCAATATCACAGCTCCTATACAAATATCACTCGTGTCCACAGCCAGTTCAAACTGCAGACAGGGTTAGTTAAATGGTTTTTAAATGGTTGAATGCTGTTTGGCTTCCATCAAGTTAAAGTACTTGACTTCTTTGGGAGCTATGTGAGTGGTACTACCACACTGCTAAAGTTGGACTTGAACTCATGACAGAGACTGCTCATGCCCAGAAATCTTAAAATCTCTTTTTTGGTGGTGGGTTCCTCGAAGTCCCAAATGGCCTGTATTTTGCAGCTCGGGTGCCATTTGACCAGGTATGTGTCCCAGATACGACATTTGGGCCTTAGCAAATTCACTCTTCACTCGACTCAAAATTGGTTTGGCTTCTTCTAAGCAGTCAAACAGTTCCTTTAGGTGGTGCATATGCTCTTCCCAGCTCGAGCTCAACACCACCAAATCATCAATGTATACGGCACAGCGACTCAACCCTTGAGTAAATCTGTTTGTGAGCCTCTGAAAAGTTGCAGGGGTGTTCTTCATCCCGAACGGCATAACTTTGAATTGATAAAGTCCTTGTGGCGTCAAAAAGGCGGAGATGTCCTTTGCTCTTTCAGTCAAATAGCCCTTTAGCAAGTCTATTTTGGTGATGAATTACAACCGTCTAACTCTTTCAATGCAGTTTTCCAAATGTGAAATAGGAAACAAATTTGGTAATATGGCCCCTTTTAAGGGGCAATCCTTCAAGGCCATGAGATCAGGCCGGACCCTATGGAGAGGAGGTGCAGGAAGCTGAGCCAATCGAGAGCAAGGGTGCACTTCCTGGGTCTGGGAGGAACTTCAGTTGGAGCTCGGGAAGAGAGGAGAATAGATGTGCATTTCAGTTCTGTTTGACCCCTGATTGTACATATCTAAATATTGTTGTTAATAAATCAGTTATAATTCGAAGCCACAATGAGTCACCTTCAAAGCTATTGCAGAATCCCTCTTGGTTATGGCAAACACTCTCCTGGAATCCATGCACAATCTCTGAGTTCTCTAGTTTGGGAACCAGGACGATAGGGGAGCTGCAATCACAGAACTCAAGTGATAACTTAGCTGGACTTAACCTATATGGATGTTGTTTGATTGAAACGGTGGCCCCACATCTACACCATGTGTTGCTAACCCCATTCTACCTAGTTTATTCCCGCAAATACATTTCCAGGACTGCAGTAAGTCTATCAGTTCGCTCCAGCTCTTATCTAGCAGACCACTAGTTTAATTTTTCAGTACTTCTTCATTGTCTAAATGAATTTTGGGAAGTCGTTATCAGAATTTAACGCTTTTGCTTCCCCCTGCTTTGTTACTATCAAGACTTCATGCTTGTTCCCACCTCCTCTATCCCAATACTTCTTTAACATATTCATATAACACTGTGTGTTGTCAGTTTATCTGGGGTGCGTGCCAGACAGTTGACCTTGCTCAATTTTTTTTTCAGTGTGATATGGCCTGCTAGATCTGGCTTTTAGGGGTTTGCCTGACACAGGTAACAACATGAGCACTTGCCACCTCACAGGCCCATTGATCTTTCTTTTTGGGGGGGACACAGCAGTTAGCACTGCTGCCTCACAGCACTAGGGACCCAGCTTCGGTTCTGGCCTTGGATGACTGTCTGTGTGGAGTTTGCACGTTCTCCCCATGTCTGTGTGAGTTTCCTCCCACAGTCCAAACATGTGCAGGTTAGGTGGATTGGCCACATTAAATTGCCCCTTAGCATCCAAAGATGAGCAAGTTAGGTGGATTAACCATGGTAAATGCACAATTATGGGGATGGGGTGGGGGTGTGCGCCTGGGTGAGATGCTTTGTCAGAGCGTCGGTGCAGATTTGATGGGCTGAATGGCCTCTTTCTGCACTGTAGGGATTCAATGATTCAGTCTTTTCCTAAGATTCAAGACATAGTATTAAAGTGTAATCTCTGACTTTGTAATTAATAACTTTTAACAAATTAATTTCAATGACCCTCTGACCTCATGATCGTAGACCAATTTGAAAGGGCGGCACGGTAGCACAGTGGTTAGCACTGCTGCTTCACAGCTCCAGGGACCTGGGTTCGATTCCCGGCTTGGGTCACTGTCTGTGTGGAGTTTGCACATTCTCCTCGTGTCTGCGTGGGTTTCCTCCGGGTGCTCCGGTTTCCTCCCACAGTCCAAAGATGTGCGGGTTAGGTTGATTGGCCATGCTAAAATTGCCCCTTAGTTTCCTGGGATGTGTGGATTAGCGGGTAAAATATGTAGGGATATGGGGGTAGGGCCTGGGTGGGATTGTGGTCGGTGCAGACTCGATGGGTCGAATGGCCTCTTTCTGTACTGTAGGGTTTCCATGATTTCTTTCTATGACTAGCTTTAGTAGAACTCATTTGGTGCATCCCTAATCACAAATATTAAAAATGGAATCCCTTTGTCCCAATCTTGAGGGGGTAGTCTTGGCTCTAAGCTCTCACCAATAGTTTTCAAACCGCCTGGTGCTACCTCTCTGGTGCTCCCTGGGACTCTGATGATAGACTGAGTTATACTGTTTGATCTCCGGGCTATTCATGACCTTTTTGAATGATCTTGACAAAATTTGACCCTTGATCTGATTATATCTCTTTCATTAAGCCATATCTAATAAAGAATTTGGTGGTAATAGTTCTTAAGAGTATGGCTTCAGGGACCCGTGTGGATATATCCATGATAGTTAGCAGATGTTTTGTCTTCTTGGCAACAGTCGATTAGGGCTCTCGTAAAAGGTTGTTCAATTGCTGGGATAAGGATCAGAGATGCTGACCTGATTACCGTTTGCGGTTTCCCTATTACCTGTCAGAGGTGACAAGTTAGACAAAGGTGACTACATCCTTGTGTAATCCAGGTCAATAAAATTGTCTTTGGATTTTGTCTTTTTTTTTAATCCCGAGGTGATCCTTGAATGGAATATCATGAACTATCCTCAGAATCTCTTTCCTATACTCAGAAGGTATTTAGTGTACTACTGCCCATTTGTCCTAACATGTGGCGGTCTCCATTTTCTCATTAGTGATATTATCGCTAGACTATTAGTCCAGAAACTCAGCTAATATTCTGGGGACCTGGGTTTGAATCCCGCCAAGGCAGGTGGTAGAATATGAATTCAATAAAAAAAATCTGGAATTAAGAATCTACTGATGACCACGAAACCATTGTCGATTATCATGAAAACCCATCTGGTTCGCTAATGTCCTTTTGGGAAGGAAATCTGCTGTCCTTACCTGGTCGGGCCTACATGTGACTCCAGTCGCTGCAATCTGGTTGACTCTCAACTTCCTGGCAACTAGGGATGGACAATAAATGCTGGCCAGCCAGCAACGTCCATATCTCACGAGTGAATAAAACATTGGTATGTTCTCCTATACATAGTAACACTTGGGAATGCATTGAGCTTCCAATGCTGAGTAAGCAATAATTTTAGTGATCACTTATCAAAATGACTGTTTAAAAATTTGAATTCAATGCAAGTCTGTCCAGACTGTTTTCTCACAGCTTGAAACTTGTGTCTGTCAGCATCCGGTACCAGCTCATAAGCACCCAATATAGCTTTCTTCACAATCTCATTGTCCCCAAACCTTTTCTCTGATAGAGACGCATTGACTTTACCAGTCCTACCTACAAATTTAGGCTGTAAGAGTAGGGCCCAAATGTCTTGTGGTCATTTTATCTGTTCAGCTATTTTCTCACAAGTATCAAAAAATGTCTTGACGTCCCTTTCCTTAGATGTTGGAAGAGCTTGTACATATCTGAACATTTATTGCCCACCCCTGAGGGCACTTAAGAGTCAACCACATTTCTGTGGGTCTGGAGTCACATGTAGGCCAGACCAGGTAAGGACAACAGATTTCCTTCCCTAAGGGACATTAGTGTACCAGATGGGTTTTATGACAATCAACAATGGTTTCATGATCATCATCAGAATTTGATAGTTTTATTAAATTCAAATTTCACCATCTGCAATGGTGAGATTCAAACCCAGGTCCCCAGAGCATTACCCTGAGTCTCTGGATTACTAGTCCAGTGACAATACCACTACACCATTGCCTCTCTTATCTCCGCACTAGTTCCCCATCTAGAACCATCTTCACCAATTTAATTTCCTCAATTCTCAAAATATTGTGTCGAGCTAAGCCTCTGGAACATTTAAGTGCATTGCTAGGCTTTCAGTTATCTCAACCTTTTTTGCCCCATAGATAAAACTACTTCCAATTTATCTGTCAATTCCATCAATTTGGTTTTAGACACACTTTTCAAACTTGCTAAGGTCTTCTTCCAGATAAGATCATAGAAACTAGAAGCAGGAGTAGGCCATTCGGCCTTTTGAGCCTGCTCTGCCATTCATTTTGATCATGGCTGATCATCAAATTCAATATCCTGACTCCCTCCTCCCCCAAATTGAGCTTTATCAAGAGCCATTTTTGAGGCCTTCTTATTTTAAATAATATATTCTCACTTGGTTCTGTGTGTCCCTCATTCCCTTCGTGTTCCAAAAGTCAAAAATCCCAAACACCCAAGCAACCCAAGGAACACCCAAGTGACGTCACAGGTGGATAGGGTCGTAAAGAGTGCCTTTGGTACATTGGCCTTTATAAATCGGAGTATCGAGTATAAAAGTTGGAGTGTTATGGTAAGGTTATATAAGGCATTGGTGAGGCCAAATTTGGAGCATTGTGTACAGTTTTGGTCACCTAGTTACAGGAAGGATGTAAATAAGATTGAAAGAGTGCAGAGAAGGTTCACAAGGATGTTGCCGGGACTTGAGAAGCTGAGTTACAGAGAGAGATTGAATAGGTTGGGACTTTATTCCCTGGAGCGTAGAAGATTGAGGGGAGATTTGATAGAGGTGTATAAGATTTTGATGGGTATAGATAGAGTGAATGCAAGCAGGCTTTTTCCGCTGAGGCTAGGGGAGAAAAAAACCAGAGGGCATGGGTTAAGGGTGAAAGGAGAAAAGTTTAAAGGGAATATTAGGGGGGGCTTCTTCACGCAGAGAGTGGTGGGAGTGTGGAATGAGCTGCCGGATAAAGTGGTAAATGCGGGGTCACTTTTAACATTTAAGAAAAACTTGGACGGGTTCATGGATGAGAGGGGTGTGGAGGGATATGGTCCAAGTGCAGGTCAGTGGGACTAGGCATAAAATGGGTCGGCACAGACAAGAAGGATCTAAAGGCCTGTTTCTGAGCTGTAATTTTCTATGGTTCTATGGAACTAATATCCTGGTCAAGAGCCCCCAATTTTCTGTCATGAATCATGCTGAACTTTCCCAACTTGAAACTCTGGTTTGTGGGGGTGAATAGCTCCTTTTGGAATATTGTGAATAGTCATGTAAGACCTGGTGAGGAACTAGTCTAGTTGTTGAATATACAATTATTAAGGAATATTTATTAACGTAAAAGAAAAATGCACAACAAGAATTACAGTAGTCTAAGACACTTAAGTGCATGAATAACTAAACACGCACACAGTTCATGTAGACATTATTGTGTGTTCCAAATATATCCATGATCCCTGAACATATTAAGACTTCCTTATCCCAAACAGCATCCAAATTAAATAGCTAAGTTACCACACAATACAGGGTTAATGATCAAGTCTTGGAAATGTATTTTCCTGGTCCAGTAAAGATATTTAAACTGCCTTTGCGAAGGTTTCCTGCAATGCCTTGGCTCTAAAGCAACACTATAGCATCTCTGAGAAGTAAAAGGGACCCCCATTGCTATGAAGTGCGTCTTAGCCTCCTGGCTGTGAATTGTGGGCTGACCTCTTGCTGTGTGGTTGGGACTGGCCTCTGGCTGTGAGGTGTGCACTGGCCTGTGTGCTTCTGAAGGGAGGGGGATAATAGTTGTACTTTTTTCCCATTTTGTTATTTAAAACTTGGGAGTCAGCAGTCTACATATCTCAAATTCTTTCCTTTTGTGAAACTTAGTATTTCTATAGATCTGAATCACCCAGTTATTTAGGTGAACTGTTTCTGGCTGTGGAATTTGACATTTCTATAAGAGTCATCTACAAGAGCAATTCACATTTTTGTGATCATTTTTAGATGCTCTCATGCCTTTGGAATGCCCTGATCACTTTTAGAGGCTACCCTGCCCCTGGAAGTAGGGTGGCATGGCGGCACAATGGTTAGCACTGCTGCCTCATAGTGCCAGGGGCCCCCAAATTCAATTCCGGCTTTGGGTGACTGTGTGGAATTTGCACATTTTCCCCGTGCCTGTGTGGGTTTTCTCTGGATGCACTGGTTTCCTCCACAGTCCGAAGATGTATGGATTAGCTTGATTGTAAGAAGTCTCACAACACCAGGTTAAAGTCCAACAGGTTTATTTGGTAGCACAAGCCACTAGCTTTTGGAGCGCTGCTCCTTCATCAGGTAAGTGGACTTTAACCTGGTGTTGTGAGACTTCTTACTGTTTACCCCAGTCCAATGCCGGCATCTCCACATCTTAGCTTGATTGGCCATGGTATTCCCTTAGTGTCAGGGGGTTATGGGGATTGGGCCTGGGTGGGATTGTTGTTGGCGCAGGTTTGATGGGCTGAATGACCTCCTCCTGCACTGTAGGGATTCTATAAAATGCTGGCTGTTACTGTTACGAGGCAGATTTCTACTTTTCAGGCCTTCTAAATTCTTGTCACTTTTGCTAGGGGCAAATTTCTAACTTTCAGGCATTTTAAATTCTTGTTATTGTTGCTGCTAAGCAAATCTTTGACAGTAACACCTACACTGCAGCAAAAATAGAGTCTGTTTCAACCTAGCGCTGAACTCAAATGACCTTGCTGTGTTCGGGCTTCCCCCATGTGCGAGTCATGTCCCATCACCATTCCCCTACTGGAGAAAATGGGATCTATCAGAAATGGGGGCGGGACTTCCAGATCTGTGTTCCCAGCACCATCTTAAATAAGTCCTGCAGTCTCCACAGTCTAAGGCAGAACGTGCCTGATTGAAATCAATGTTGAGGCACAAGTGCAACCATTGGAATTGTTCCTGATGTCTCCCAACCTTGTTTCTTGGTTCCAGACTGTGTGTTCATGATTTTCTAAGGTACTTTATGAGAATCAATCGATTGCAGTTGAGGCAATTGACCAACCTTCCTCCAACCACCAACTCTTATCACTTGGTAATTTGTATCATTGCTGTTCGTGGGATCTTGCAGTGTGAAAATCAGCTGCCTTATTTTTTAAAGAACATTAGTGACTGCATTGTCGGTGATATGCTTTGGGCTGTTTTGGAGATGTGAGAAGGTATTATATAACTACAGGTTTTATTACATATTGTCTATCTTTTGACTATTTAAATCACTTTTTATGTATCCGTTTATTCTCCTGTTAAATCTGAAATGCCCTGTTTCTATCTGTAAATATTCATACATCAGAGTTGGCATCTAGTGAGAGTGAACCAGCAGTAGAATTGGATTAGTGGGCCATTCAAAGGCAGAATTTAATTCCTACAAGAGCTTAGCAGATTGTAACTGGTTCGGAGGCTTGCAGCAAACAGAGAGAACATTGATGTGGGGCTCAGACTGAAAGGATCAGAGCTCATTGACTGAGCTTCGCAGTACCCTGTAATTCATCAGCATCTCACTACGACTACAGAGGCATTGCAAATTAGAGGTGCTGTGCTGTCACCCACTCTGAGATTTCAGTGTGGGAGCAAGGGTCATCTCCCTAGTAATTAATCCCTTTGTCTAATAGGCATAACAGAAAACCCAAATGAGTTATCACTGAGTCAGTCTTTGGCACTTGGGTATTAGGACTTCCTTTGCCAGAACATTAGACAATTGTGATTGTGTGAAGCGATGTTATTATAGGAAAGTCAGGGAAGCTGAGTAGAGGGTAATCATTTGGAATGTTTTCTAACCTGGCTCATCCACAGACCAGGAATCCATCAAATTGAGGCAGTAATTGACAGTAAAAAAGATTTGCATTCCATAACCTCAGGATATCTCAAAGCACTTTGCTGGCAATGAAGTACTTCTGAAGGATAGCCACTGTTGTAGTTTGTATGCAGCAAGATTCCACATTGTATGATTCAGTGCTGTCGATTAGAGATAAATATTGACTAGGGATAGGTTCCCTGCGTTTCTTTGAAATAGTGACATGGAATCTTTTGCTTCCGCATGATGAGGGGACAGATGGAGCCTCAGTTCAATGCATCATTCAATGTAGCACTCCTCACTGCACTGGCAGCCCTGATTATTGTGCTCCAAGGATCTATAGATCAGGACTTGAACCTACAATCTTGTGATTCAGAGGCAAGATAGCTACCATTGACTTCAGTTTTTTTAGAGCACCTTGATGCCACACTTAGTCAAATACTGGCTTGATGTTGATGGCAGTTTCACCTCTTGAGCTTAGCTCTTTTGCCCATATTTAACTGTTATGGTGGAATTAAAGTGATGGACACAAAATGGTTGCCTGGCACACAAAATGGTTACCTGGGAAGGGACATTTACAGGCACTGGCTTTTAGCACAGACAGTTACACAAAAAGTTAAAACATGCAGGATCCGAATTGCTGCAGGAAGCTGGTCAGAGCTTGAGGCACTTTAGATAAGGGCAGACCCAGAACAATGAGTCTGATAATAAGGTCAGCCACAGATGG
This sequence comes from Mustelus asterias, assembly GCF_964213995.1. Taxonomy (NCBI): domain Eukaryota; kingdom Metazoa; phylum Chordata; class Chondrichthyes; order Carcharhiniformes; family Triakidae; genus Mustelus; species Mustelus asterias. The sequence goes on from NC_135809.1 coordinate 70,551,543, forward strand.
GGACATAAAAACATAAATGTAACAAGATCAGCCACTGAATGTATAGATCGAAACCAGTCATTGATAGAGGACATAACTGCATAAATGTATCCATTCTATGAACAATGATATGTTAACTGTCCATGTTCGTACCTGTCTGCTTGTAACGATGTGTTAACTATCGATGTCCGTATCTGTCTACTCAACTTGTAAGGATGTGTTAACGGCTAATGTCCGTACTGTCTATTGTCTAAAAGGTATAAAAATGATCAACTACCATTGTGTAGTTGAGAAGGTAGCTGCCAAATACTGCGGAGTACCAGTGCTTTCTCCCAAAGCTTCGTGTCCGAAATAAAACTGTATTGTTGAAACCTCCAAGTCTGACTCCGAAGTGGTAAATTTCCCACAACAATTGGCGTAGTTGGCAAGGATCTCATTGCTGGTAAGTTCGATCGATTGGCCACGATCGAAAAGCCGGGGTAGAGATCACTGAATCTGTGGGAGTCAGACGGGGTCAACAATACAGTTTAAAAGGGGTTAAAATTAAGGGGTATTTATAGTGATAGGTATTGATTGTATATGGTATAGTGATAAGTACTAACTGCTGATAGTGATAAGTAACTGTTACCTGTGCTGACCGACTAGAAGACAAGGAAGTGCCTGTCTCAAACGAGCAGCCTTAGACCGGTTGTTAAGAGGGAAAATCCCCCATGTGAAGGTCAGGACCCTGAAGGCACCAAGGTAGAGGCACCAAGGGCACTTAGGATTGTGAAGCACAAGTGGCAAAGGTCGGTTAACATCAAACTCTGTAGTGGTGAACAAACACAGAGTTGCCACCTGTTTGCATGAAAGTTTGTATAGTTGGGTACTGGACTGTCAATGTTGTAAAGCGATGCAACTCTGACCTAGAGCCGGACTCCGGTGGAGAAACACATTGCCGAGGCGGTAATAGTGGAGTCGTGAGTATAAATTGAAACCCTGAGACAGTAGTGAAACACGGTGCGGGAGTAGTAATAGTAGCCGGGGGTAGTGAAGTCCCTACGGTAGAGAGCACACTTTACTAGGGAGTAATTGTGGCCGTACGGTGCCTAAAACACGTTGCCAAGGAGGCATTAGTGACCGGGGGTAGTGAAGTCTGCGAGGGGGAGCATATTACAGCGGTGCAGAGGGTGGACAATTTAGAGGGGTCATGTAATGAGTCACTGTGGGTGGAGCTCAGAAACAGGAAAGGTGCAATCACTATGCTGGGGGTATACTCCAGGCCACCCAACAGCCCACGGGAAGTGGAGGAACGGATATGTCAGGAGATTCTGGATATGTGCAGAACTGGAAAGTGCTTAGGGCTGGGGGTCTGGACGGGGAGGAATTTGTAAAATGCATACTGGAAGGTTCTTTGGAACAGTATGCAGATAGCCCAACTAGAGAGGGGGCTATACTGGATCTAGTTCTGGGAAATGAGCCCGGTCAGGTCGTCAAAGTTTCGGTCGGGGAACATGTGGCAAGTAGTGACCACAACTCTGTTAATTTAGGATAGTAATGGACAAGGACGAGTGTTGTCCTAAGGGTAGGGTGCTAAACTGGGGGAAGGCTAACTATAGCCGGATTAGGCAGGAATTGGTGGCCGTTGATTGGGAGAGGCTGTTCGGGGGTAAGTCCACATCTGGCATGTGGGAGTCTTTTAAGGAACAGTTGATAAGGCTGCAGGACAGGCATGTGCCTGTAAAAAGGAAGGATAGGAAAGGTAGGATTCGAGAGCCGTGGATAACCAGGGAAATTGAGGATCTGATCAAAAAGAAAAGAGAGGCGTACATTAAGTCCAGGCAACTGAAAACACATGGAGCTCTGGAGGAATACAGAGCGAGTAGGAAAAAACTCAAACGGGGAGTTAGAAGGGCAAAAAGAGGTCACGAAATGTTCTTGGCAGACAGGATTAAGGAGAATCCTAAGACATTTTATTCATATGTTAGGAACAAAAGAGCTGTCAGCGAAAAAGTCGGACCTCTCAGGGACAAAGGAGGGGAATTATGCTTAGAACCCAAGGGAATAGGGGAGATCCTAAATGAATACTTTGCATCGGTATTCACAAAGGAGAGGGACTTGTTGACTGGGAGTGTCTCAGAGGGAGGTGTTGACCCGTTAGAGAGAATCTCCATTACAAGGGAGGAAGTGTTAGGTTTTTTAGGTAACATTAAAACTGACAATTCCCAAGGGCCTGATGGCATCTATCCTAGACTGCTCAGGGAGACAAGAGATGTAATTGCTGGGCCTCTGACGGAAATCTTTGTCTCTTCATTGGACACAGGTGAGGTCCCTGAGGATTGAAGGATAGCGAATGTGGTACTGTTACTTAAGAAGGGTAGCAAGGATAACCCGGGTAATTATAGGCCAGTGAGCTTGACCTCCGTGGTAGGGAAGTTGTTGGAGAGGAGACAGGATGTATGCGCATTTAGAACGGAACAATCTCATTAGTGACAGACAGCATGGTTTTGTAAGAGGGAGGTCGTGCCTTACAAATTTGGAGGAGTTTTTTGAGGAAGTGACAAAAAAGGTTGACGAAGGAAGGGCCGTGGATGTCGTCTATATGGATTTCAGTAAGGCATTTGACAAAGTCCCTCATGGCAGGTTGGTTAAGAAGGTTAAGGCTCATGGGATACAAGGAGAGGTGGCTAGATGGGTAGAAAACTGGCTTGGCCACAGGAGACAGTGGGTAGCAGTCGAAGGGTCTTTTTCCGACTGGAGGTCTGTGACCAGTGGTGTTCCGCAGGGCTCTGTACTGGGACTTCTGCTATTTGTGATATATATAAATGATTTGGAAGAAGGTGCAACTGGTGTTATGAGCAAGTTTGCAGATGACACGAAGATGGCTGGACTTGCGGATAGCGATGAACATTGTCGGACAATACAGCAGGATATAGATAGGCTGGAAAATTGGGCGGAGAAATGGCAGATGGAATTTAATCCAGATAAATGCGAAGTGATGCATTTTGGAAGAACTAATGTAGGGGGGAGTTATACAATAAATGGCAGAGCCATCAAGAGTATAGAAACACAGAGGGACCTAGGTGTGCAAGCCCACAAATCCTTGAAGGTGGCAGCACAGGTGGAGAAGGTGGTGAAGAAGGCATATGGTATGCTTGCCTTTATAGGACGGGGTATAGAGTATAAAAGCTGGAGTCTGATGTTGCAGCTGTATAGAACGCTGGTTAGGCCACATTTGGAGTACTGCGTCCAGTTCTGGTCGCCGCAGTACCAGAAGGACGTGGAGGCTTTAGAGAGAGTGCAGAGAAGGTTAACCAGGATGTTGCCTGGTATGGAGGGTCTTAGCTATGAGGAGAGATTGGGTAAACTGGACTTGTTCTCCCTGGAAAGACAGAGAATGAGGGGAGACCTAATAGATGTGTACAAAATTATGAAGGGTATAGATAGGGTGAACAGTGGGAAGCTTTTTCCCAGGTCGGAGGTGACGATCACGAGGAGTCGTGGGCTCAAGGTGAGAGGGGCGAGGTATAACTCCGATATCAGAGGGATGTTTTTTACACAGAGAGTGGTGGGTGCCTGGAATGCGCTGCCAAGTAGGGTGGTGGAGGCAGACACACTGGCATCGTTTAAGACTTACCTGGATAGTCACATGAGCAGTCTGGGAATGGAGGGATACAAACGAATGGTCTAGTTGGACCAATGAGCGGCACAGGCTTGGAGGGCCGAAGGACCTGTTCTTTGAGATGGCAGATAAAGAAGTTAAGAGAGGACCTGCAGGATCTCTTATTGAAGTGTACGTGACAGACAGACGAGTGTTAATAAAGAGGATGCAAAGGGATGGCTGGGATGCTTCTCAGACCTTCGAACAGCAGAGAAAGTGGATAGATGGGGAAAAGAAAAACAAGACAAAGAAGACAGGGGTGTTATTAGTACATCAGTTAGCTGGACTAATTGAGCAAGTAGTCGCCTCTACTAAAAAGTGGAGTGAAGATAAAGAAAAGATCAGAGAATTAGAATCCCAAGTGAGGGAACTGGAGAAACGAAACCAAGTGTTAGAAGAAAATCAATGGAGAGGGGAAACTGTTCCTCTACCTCCTTATGAGTCCACACGACAGGGACCAACTGCTCCTCCAGAGGAGTGGAAAGCGCTAGAACACAACTTAGCGCCAGTAACCTGAGGGGGAACAGATGCGCAGCCAAAAGCAAATTATAAAGCATTCATCCCAAGCGAAAGGCAGCAGATAATGGCTTCCCTGGGTAAATTACAACCTAGAAGCACAAACACTAAATTCTGGGAAGAATTAGATACAATATGGGTAGGACACCAATTACACCTGAGAGACATACACCAACTGGTCAGGGCAGCCTGTCCAGCGGACAAGTGGAGGCAGGTAGCAGGTGGACCCGCCGCTCCTCCAGCACAGGATTATAGTGGGGGACGGTGGACACATGAAGTCGCCCTAACAGCAGAAATAGATGCCCAACAGCCACCCTTCACCCAGTTTAAGACTGAAATTCAGAGAGTTTTAGGGAATGCTTCTGCTAACTGGAGCAGAATTACCACAACCAAGCAGCTAAAAGGGGAAGGAGCTTCTGAATACGGGGAATGGTTGTTCCAAGTATACCAGGAATGCTCAGGACAAGGAAACCCAGGCCGTCGGGATTGAGCGTTCATCCAGGCTTTCAAGGATGGACTCTCTAGTGCTCACCAAACCATCCTAAAAATGGGAGTGATTATGTCCCAAGATTACGATGAGTTGGTAGAATGGGCTAGTGGCATACCGGGAGGTGGAGAGGAGAAATCTTAGTTTTTGTATTTCAGTGTGTTTGTGTGGTCTGGTTGCTTGTCGAATGCAGGTGGTTGTTGTCACATTCGATTGAGAGCAGGAGCTGTTGAAGCCTGTTTGTTCTTGTGGAGTGTTTGTTGCAGGCAGTGGATGCAGTGCTTTGCACCTTAGTTTAGCTTTGGGGGGCTGGGGAAGTGTTAAAACTGTTAAAGATTAAAGTGATAAGATTTCTTGAATTTACTTCTGTTTTGAGTTTAATTACAGTTTGGAAGAAAGAAGAACAAAAGCGACTGTCTTAATCAACGTTCTGTATTCTCTTTAAATGTTTTATTTTCATCCCAGTTTAGGATGTTAAGTTTGAATGAAAGAGGAAGTGCTGTGGAATGAATGTTGGAAGCTTCCATGTGTGTCTGTGTGTGTTTAACAAAGTGGTTGCGTGGATTTTTTGTTGTTGTTTGCTTTAATGTTTTAATGTTCTTTCCCTAATTGTGATTTTACAACAGTGGGTTTGATACAGAGTTTAAATAAAAATTGGAAAGTAAATTGAAATTTAAGAAAGGATTTAAACCTTGGAGGGAACCATGTGCTCTTTCCTTTGTCTTGAAGTAGAAATTATGAGAGAGTTAGTTGGGAAGTTAGAAGAAAATAAGTAATTTTGTGGAAAAGTAGAAAAGCAGGAGCAAAAGAATGAGAATATTGTCTCACCAATGCAAATTGCCCAGTTAGAATGCAGTATTAAGGTCCACAGAATATCACGATTTATGAACGTCTGATAGTTTAGTGTTCTGTAACTGGTTAAAATTATGTACTGCCATCGGAATTTCATGTGCCATCTATTGTTAAAAATAGAAACAACTTAAATTGAAAGGGTTTGGATATCACGGTTATGATGTGTAAAGTGGTATGATACAACTGCCGCTTGATTATTTTTATTATACAGTATAGCACTGCCATATAGACCCGAGAATAAAATCAAATCCCGAAAAGCCTTAACCAATTTTATATAATATATATTGTGTATTGATAAAAACATAAAAAGCTTCCTGTTTTCCTCCATGAAAAGGCTATTTATTCCAAGCATTTAACCATTCGTTGCCACAGTTTGTCATAACTTGCACAACGCTGCTAAATGTTGGTGCTAAGCATTTGAATGCACTTCTTTGTAGGTGGGGTAGTGGCATTTTGTGAAGTACTGTAATGCGGCGCTTGCATGCAAATAAATGATCAAATTAGATATAATGTAAGAGTACATCATATAAAGATTGGAGCTGTATGGCATGTGATTTTAATGGGGAAAGCGATGTCTTTTGATGGGATTACATACAAATGAATGGATGTCCAGCTACAGCCAAAAAGCCAGTACAAAGTGTTATTTGATTCACACTAAGCTTTCTATGGAGGGGGGACATGTAATTAAATATTTTGCACTACTGACGTATAAGTGAATTGCAGAAGTATTGCCCACTATATTAATGAGGCTAAGAGCTACCACAAACCGGTCAACCGGATTAACCCCTTATGACGGGCGATTTAATTACCAGAAAGCATCATAACAGGTGGGACTGATGTAGGTCCACTAAAAGATAAAGTCAGGAGATATGTTTTGGAACCAAGCGCCCAACTAAAAGGGATGCGCAAATTGGTAAAAGATAATCAAGAAAAAAGAGACGCACAGAGAGAGCTTGAAATGCTCCCTGACGTCCCAACAGCGGGAAGTCGCGTCCTAGTAAAAACATTACCTGACAAACCAGGGTTTGCACCAAAATGGAATGGGCAATATGAAGTTATAATTAGTGGAGACACCTGTGCTTGTATAGACATAAGAGGGAAAGGTGTCTGGAAACATTGAACCCAGCTGAAATTACACAAAGAAATGAATGAATAAATTAAAGTGACCAGATTGCTTTCCCCAACACAGGTGAAGATTGCAAGCAAGAGTAACTGACGCGTTCAGGTTGACAGTATAACTTTTGAAAATCGTATAACTTACAGTGTTAGGATTGCTACTTGCTTGTAGCGGACATGTATGAAATCGCGTATGTAACTGTTTTGGTTTGCGTTGTCGCGACTATAAACTTGACTGGGCTGGAGGATAACCTATTTTACAAGGCTCATAAACACTTACATGGGAATCGAACTGTATGTTACCCGTTAGCCCAATCGGTAGAAGCCCTATTTGTGGCCACCCTTGGGTGGACCCCTCATGACTTATGTACAGTAGATATATCAGACGCACCCTGTAAGGGACAAATTGGCAAATATAAAAGAGGTATACAGGGGAGATGTGTGGAACTTGTAAATCCCACAGATCCTGTGTGCAGGGGGTTCCAACAGGTGGGAGGAAGAGCTTGCGCGCATAGTGCAAGCTATCCGCTTTGTTTTACAGGGCAGGGATGGGGATGTACATATGCCTTGGTCCCCAAGAATGATTCCTGCGTACAGACGCAGTGTGTCCGTCAGCATTGTCGGGTTAATAGGGGTCAGTTTACTTGCACCTGTGATGAACAGAAATGCCTGAATGTAACCGCGGGGAGGCAGCTCATTTGTGGACAGTGTAATGGGACTCATGTAAGCTCAGCCGAATGGACATACCCATTTGATACTTACCGAGTGCTGGGATCAAACGGGGAGTCAAGTAAACCGGGCAATTGGCGGTATACACAAACCAATAATCGGGACACTAAATGCTACCGGGCTAAGAAGGAATTTGTATTCCTCTTCAATGGTACCTACATGACAGAAACACCAACCCTCCCGATCCTTTTTGCAGTAGGAACAATAGGACCACTCACTGTTCCATGCCCTCAGAAGGGGCATATCCGGAAAAAGATAGTAACCCGGGCCATCAGCAAGGAATTCTGCGCTGATTGGGAAACCCCGGGCACAATGGGATCATCACTGGGATACAAGTTCCTTGGAGCCCTATCTCTGGGGGGGAGGGGGGGCAGCAGGAGTAATTAGTGCAAAAAATAGGAATCATATTGTCTGTGGACTAACAGTCCTGGGAAACAGCACTTCAAAAGCACTGGAGGCTGTCAACCAAGAAATGGCTGAACTGAGATTATACGCACAGCAGACACGATACGCAGTGGACTACCAGTTAGCACAACAAGGGGGAGTGTGTACAATCATAGGAAACAAATGCATAACCCATGTCACAGACAAATCCTATAACATTACCCAAGTCATTAATAACATCAGAGAACAACTTGATAACTTCAGACAGGGACCCAAGAAAGGGAGTAGCTGGCTGGAATGGCTAGTGGGGGGATCCTGGGGATCCTATTTACTGCATGGATTGGTCATACTCATTTCAATTGTAATTGTCTGTTGCCTAATTGTTGGATGCCTTAATGTCTGTTGCAAAGTAATGGTGACTCGAATTGTGCCAGGGGCCAGTGTAACCATCGAGGAAGAATACATGATAGGAACCCCTGAAGACGATGAAGAAGGAAAGAAGAAGATGGACCTCTACCTGTGAAGATGCAGCTGTTGGTCTGGGGATTATTAAATAATAATCCTGACCAAAAGGGGGGAGTGTTATGGTGGAATTAAAGTGATGGAAACAAAATGGTTGCCTGGCACACAAAATGGTTATCTGGGAAGGGACATTAACAGGCACTGGCTTTTAGCACAGACAGTTACACAAAAAGTTAAAACATGCAGGATCCGAATTGTTGCAGGAAGCTGGTCAAAGCTTGAGGCACTTTAGATAAGGGCAGACCCAGAACAATGAGTCTGATAATAAGGTCAGCCACAGATGGGGACGTAAATACATAAATGTAACAAGATCAGCCACTTAATGTATAGATCGAAACCAGTCATTGATAGAGACATAACTGCATAAATGTATCCATTCTATGAACAATGATATGTTAACTGTCCATGTCCGTACCCGTCTGCTTGTAACGATGTGTTAACTATCGATGTCCGTATCTGTCTACTCAACTTGTAACGATGTGTTAACGGCTAATGTCCAGACTACCTTTTGTCTAAAAGGTATAAAAATGATCAACTACCATTGTGTAGTTGAAAAGGTAGCTGCCAAGTACTGCGGAGTATCAGTGCTTTCTCCCAAAGCTTTGTGTCCGAAATAAAACTGTATTGTTGAAACCTCCAAGTCTGACTCCGAAGTGGTAAATTTCCCACAACATAACCAATGCTGTAATGAAAATCAGAACTGAGTAGTCCTGGCTGAACTCAAACTGAGCATGGGTGAGTAACTGCTGTTTGATACATTGTCTTTACAACACCTTCCATCACCTTGCTGATAATCAAGAGCACACTGATGGGATGGTAATTGGCCAGGTTGGATTTGCCCTGTTTTTTTGTGTGCAGGTCATACCTGGACAGTTTTCTACATTGCTGGGTAGATGCCAGTATTGTAGCTATACTGGAACAGCTTGGCTCAGGGCATGGCAGATTCTGGAGCAAAGTCTTCAATGATATTGCTGAGATTTTTCTAGAATATTTACCATTCAGAACATGAGAACATAAGAAATAGGAGTAGACCAAATGGCCCTTGAGGTTGTCCCTTCAGTATGGCCATGATTGATCTTATGCCCAAATTCAATTTTCTTGCTGCTCCCCATATGCCTTGATTCCCCAAGACCAAAATTTGTCTATCCCAGACTAAAATATATTCAGTGATGGAACATCCACAATCCAAAGAAAGTTCTAAAGATTCACAACCCTTTGAAGAGGCCTCTGCTCTTAGTCCTAATTTTGAGACTGTGCGCCAGTGTTTTAGACCAGTGGAAACAATCTCAGCATCCACCTTATCAAACCCCTTCATAATCTTATATATTTCAATGAGATCTCCCATCATTCTCCTAACATGTAGAATATGTGGACCCAATTTATTCCATCTCTCATCATAGGACAACACAATGCCCTCATCCAGTGAACCTTCACTATCCTGCCTCCAATGCAAGCATTCAGTATCTTCAGCTGTTTCTTTCAAATCACCCAGAGTGAATTGAACTGGCTGAAGACTGCGTTTATGATGGGACATCAGGAGGAGTCGGGGTAGATTTTTATTCAACAATTCTGGATGGAGATGGTTGCAAATACTTCAGCCTTTCCTTTGCATTCATCTACCAGGCTTCTGTTATTTAACTTGCATTTGGTCCTAAGTTGTAGCTCTACCAGGTTGGCTCCTCATTTTTGGATATATCCTGTGCTGCTCCTGGCATGCTGTTCTGCACCCTTCATTGAACTAGGTGCTCATGTTGCTTATGCATTCCATTCGTAACTCATTGAAGTGGCATGCAGATTACATAACTACTGGTATGTCATGTGCTGAAGTGGTTGCTGAAAGTTTACATTATGTGACACCCTCTGCCCTCCCCCTTATTCAGATTAAATTGGGGTTAGGAGTCAACTTGGATCAATTGGAAGACAAGGCAAGTTAGTAAGAAGAAAGATGTAATTGTGCAGTTCACTTTGCTGCTGCTTCCAAACAGTTACATTGATGACCAGAAAAATCTTTCCCTTATCAGCATATATATATCAGCGAACCTATGCGATAATACAGAGAGTCTCAGATGACGATAATGCAGAGTCTCAGATGACATTACGGTCGAGCAAGCAATCCAGCTATCTATTTAATTTCAAACGATTACTTTCCATACATAATAACCAGCAGTGAGAGTCATGATCCAGTACCTCCCACATAGCTACAAACTATGGAACCTTGTCTCAAGCCTTGCAACATTCCTCTTAGTTCAGTGGGAGAATTGCCTACTGGAAGTTGTAAATACCCATATGCAGGTTTTATTTTGTGTGATGTCCTTTTAAGAATAAAGTGGACTGGTGACTATTCTGAAAGAGAGGTGATTGGTTTCCTGACTATGACATCATTCATTTCCAACAAAAAATGCACATGTAAACTGGGGTTGGCAAGGAGATGAACAACTAAGAAGCAAAAAGTAAAATAGAAAGGCAATTGCAGTGGGGTTTAATTTCAGCCTGTTTTGATCTGCTTGGCAGTTTAGAACACTGTATTTGTGGAAAGAAAAAATAAGCAAGGTTCTCTCCGAATATTGACAGTTTTCTATTTGGTAGATTTTAACCAAATCCTGGTGTTGAAGCAGGACTCTGAGAATAGAGCAGAGATGTGTTACTCTGTGTGTTTTACAGCTGGAAAGGACAGAACACCGACAACAGGAAAAGTAAGTCCTTCTGGATTGGGCAATTGGAAAATAACGTAGGAAAACGTGAAGTTATTAACTTTGGTAGGAAGAATAAAGGAGCTAAATATTTTTAAAATAAAGATTGCAGAAAGCTGCAGCAGAGGGATTAAGGAATCCTCGTGCATAAATCATAAAAAGCTAACATGCAAGTTTAGCAGGTAATAGGGAAGGCAAATGAAATATTGGCTTTATTTCAAAGGGAATGGAGTATAAAAATAGGGAAGTCTTGCTAAAACTATACAAGGTACTAACTAGTTAGACCACACCTGGAATACTGTGAACTGTTTTGGTCCTCTTATCTAAGGAAAGATATACTGGCATTGAAGGCAGAGAAGATTCACTAGGTTCATTCCAGGAATGGAGGGATTTTCTTATGAAGGAGAGGATGAGTATTCATTGAAGTTTAGAAGAATGAGTCAACCTTATTGAGACACATAGGATTTTCAGGGGGCTTGATAGGATAGATGCTGAGAGGCTGCTCCCCTTGTGACATAATCTCAGAGTAAGAGGTTGCCCATTTAAGACAGAGATAAAGCAAAATTTCTTCTCGCAGAGGGTAGTGACTCCATGGAATTCTTTACCACGGTGGGCTGTAGAGGCTGGATCATTAGTTACTTTCAAGAATAAGAGAGACATTTCTAATCAGTAAGGGAACCAAGGGTTATAGGGATAAGGCATAAAAGTGGAGTTGAGGTAGATCAGATCAGTCATGATCTCATTGAATTTTTTTTATTCATTCATGAGACATGGCGTCGCTGGTTGGCCAATGTTCATTGCCCATCCCTAGTTGCCCGAGGGCAGTTGAGAGTCAACTGCATTGCTGTGGCTCTGGAGTCACATGTAGGCCAGACTGGGTAAAGGCAGCAGATTTCCTTCCCTAAAGGACATTAGTGAACCAGATGGGTTTTCCCAACAATCAACAATGGTTTCATGATCATCAGTAGATTCTTAATTCCAAATATTTTTTATTGAGTTCAAATTACATCATTTGCCATGGTGGAATTCGAACCTGGGTCCCCAAAACATTAGTTGAGTTTCTGGATAAATAGCCTAATGGTAATACCACTAGGCAGAGCACACTTGATGGACCGAATGGCCTACTTCTGCTCCAATGTCTCATGGCCTTACAATACCTATTGCTGCTGTTTCAGTGTTGTGACCCGAGAGGGGATTTGAGGATGCCTTGTCGGTGGTAATCATGTACAGGGACTTTGGATGGATTATAGATGCTGGTGAATGCAATTCAAGAGCCAAAATACTTGAATGGGAAGTGAGGCTGAGTTGGAAAGGCAATGAGATTACAAATATTCCCAAATTTATGCGTAAAGTAAGATGTATGCTGTAACTAAGTGAGTTTCTTTGTTGTATTGGTCATTTAAAATGAAACTTACCTTTTTATCAATTACAAACAAGAAACAAAACAACCACTATAATATATAACCCTTAACTATATCTAACATGTTCCAATCAGACCAATCCTGTAGATAAAAGATCCTTTTCACAGGTTTAACACAGCATAGACTGATGCGCACATGACACTGGACTTGGGACCTTTGGATGAAGTCGCAGTTCTCTGGATTCACTTTGAACAGTTAGAAGAGAAGACAGCTTCCCAAAGCACCAGAGAAACACTGGTCTAGCCCCAACAACAACAGATTTCCAAAGAATAAAAAACGGGGAGAGGGAAAACACTCTTTAGCTTGCCTTCCCTTCTAAAACTAAACACTCAAACCTGCAGCTCCAAACTGAAACTGAAAAGTAAATCCCTATCACCTGACCTGCCCACAGTTTGTTTCCCCTCCCAACAATTATATCACCTAAACATGAATTAAAATAAACTCTTAAAGGTACACTAACATCACACTATTAATGTTTACATTATGTTGATTTGTTACAATAAAAGTTTTTAAGAAGTGAAATCTTGTACAGTGATTTTTTTTCTTTAGTTTCATGGAGATCCCTATCTTATTAAAAAGTTATGCCTCTACAAGGATCATAACCATGCACATGTGTGCGAATGTTATGTGAGGCCTAGATTAAGCTGCAATTTCTATTACAATCAACTACCCTGCAAATACTAGTTTAGACAAGAGATTTTGAGAGGGAGAGTATATACAAGCAGTTGAAGGAGTTTCAATGAATGGGGGAGAATCCATAATAGTGGAGGTAGAAGCTAGGCTGTGGAAGGTGACTCATTGTGTCGAAAGAGGCCATGATCATATGGAGTGCCTATGGGCTCTGGTAGGACATTGATGTACCAAATTACTTTGATTATAACTTTCCAGTAGATAAGGAGTTTAGTGGAGAACATTCTATACTCTTCAGGCTCCTCTTAACACTTTTCAAAATGAAAGATTGTAAATGTGGTCAGGTGGAGTCCAAAATTAGCAGCCATGAATATGAGATGGTAACTAATAAATCCATTGGAGGATTCAGTAGGAATGTGGAACTCATTACCACAAGGAATTTGAGACACATTACAAAGAACAAAGAAAATTACAGCACAGGAACAGCCCCTTCGGCCCTCCAAGCCTGCACCGACCATGCTACCTGACTTAACTAAAACCCCCTATCCTTCCGGGGATCGTGTCCCTCTATTACATAGGTATGTTTAAGAGGGAGTCAGCTTAGTACATATGGAAGAAAGAATTTAACAGGTTATACTGATAGAAGGAATAGAGGGAGCATTATCTCAATAAGCTGAATGGCCTACTTCTGTGCTGCAGATGTATATAATGTGTAATTAGATTGTCTGTATCTTGTTCACAGGATTGTTTCTCTATGGCAAATGTGTCCTGGTTCGGAGGAGGAAGCATGCACTCGCAGTACTGGCCCATAAACAATGCTGACATTGACTCTCAGCCATTTATCATCAGTGACCTTCAGGACATTCCCACAGGTTATGGATCTGTGTTAGAGAGATATTTCCTTGGATCAACAGGTGAGAATGTGGATATTCTGTGCACTTTATGCAAATCAAAATAAATTTGTGATTCAGCTTAAATCTCAAGTTTGAACACATGGTCACATAACCCATCGCTGATAAGTCATGGCCACACGCAATGATAGGAGAGGGGTTTAGTCACCCTCCGTGCCATTATGTGCATCAATCTAAGCTATAGCTGAGCCTGCCTGGGGGATACGGTAGACAGGAAATTGAGAAAATTGTGGTTACGACTCCGAGTGGAGTCTATTCACTGTCGAAGATGAACTCCTGCAGTGAAAGAAGATTTGTGCAGCTGTGGAATAATGAAGAGGTTGTGATGGGTTCTGCCGTCAGGGAGAAAAGTGACTTGAATCATCTGTATCATCCTTCTTCAGGGCCAGCCATCACCGTGAATAAATCATTACTGTCCAATCATCAATTGTAAAACATTTATGCCCAGTGTTGTATATTTAATCACAAGGTCCATGCATCTAGTTGAGATCAGACTGATTCACAATCCCAACATATGTTCATTTACAAAAAACACTTTCCAGTCCAGAAGCTTTGTCTTGGATTTGCTCTAACTATTCCTGAGGCTGCTATTGGATGGTACATTGACATGACTCATAGATGATGATTAATTGATTACTTACATTGATAATTTATTCATATTGGATTGGAGTTCAGCTAATAATTAGTCTAGTATTCCCGCAATTCGAAGACAGAAGGTCAGATTTCTCCAGTCTCAGTATCAGTATAAATCCCTGACCTGTTGTTGCACCAACAATCTTCCCTCGGAGTTGTTGTACCTGTCAATTCTCAGATACTTTCGACCAGTTTACTTACTCAAAACTTTTACCCCGGTGTCCTTATTTGAAAGATGGACAAAGGACAAACACAAGTAAAGGTTCAATAAGTTTATTAATAATAATACTATTAACCCTTAAATTACCCACATAAAACAAGAGTATACCCCAGATTCAAGTATACTATCCGCAAAGATGGTTTGGTTAAACTGCAGGCCCACTTCTCTGAGACCCTCTGGTCTGTCGTCACGAAGGTGAGTCTCGATGGCAGCTTCTTCCTTCCTTCTCGGGTCAGTCCTCTGGATGTCAAGGTCGCCTCCCTCATCGAGTCTTCACTGCTGATGTGTCTGAGATGTGTACCTTTATCCCCCTGTCTGCTTGTCTTTCCAGAAACTTCTCTGGTTTCCGACCTATGAGGTCCCAGGAGGGGGAGTCCCAATATCCAGTGGGTTTATTGATGTCTGCCTGACAGGACACTGGGATCCGCCCCCAGGTGTCCATCTCCATGCTGTTGCTTACATGAAACCTGTTGCCAGATAAGATAACTGCAGGAGCTCTAGGTGACAAAGTTCGGCCTGATCTGGGCTTCTAACAATAGTAAGAAGTCTCACAACACCAGTTTCTAACAATAGGCTAGTGCATTCCAATGGGGTGTGATGACCTCCTGCTGGGTCTCAGTAGAGTGCAATGATCTTTGATGGTTGACCGATGGGCCAGGCCCAGACATGTTCCTGTGTCTTTGTATATTTGACTTTCATCAAGTCTGGCCTGCCTGAGGTTTGACTGTGTTTGATTTTAATATGCCCAATTCTTTAATTTAGGATATCCAATTTAATCAGCCTTAAAACTAAGCCCTGATTATATTACCACAGAGTTCTACTTGTTCTACAGCTCTATACAGGCTGTGAAAGAAGATGGATCAAGTGTAGTATGGATTGGATGCTGCGCTTGGTTGAGGTCATTGGGTTGCATTGAGGCTTCATATGTTTCATATGAAGCAATTTTTAAAAGCTGCATCTCGGCCTTTTGGCTAAGATGCAAATGAGCTCAAGTCACGGAGGAGGTGTTGCTTTGCTCCTCCAATCAACTTGGCTCATGTAGATCAGGCCCAGGACAGGGTGGTTTGGTCGCTCGCCCTGTCTTGTCAGCCTGGATCTGAAATGTCTCAACTTGTTGAGACTTTGAATTGGATTTGATTTGAATGAATTGGAAAAGTATAAAATTAAAAAAGAAGAAGATGGGTGGAATCCATGAACTCTCTCGAACTCTTTCAAACTCCCCTGTACTTTGTAAGGACAAATATCAGCATTTGAGGAAAGGTCAGTTATGTATGAATTCCACTCCTCTTAATGACGACAAACAACTCATCCCATTTCACGCTGAAGCCCACCCCCCTTTCAGCTCTTTTTACAGACCCATCATGGTTTCTTCCCACCCATTTAATCTCCTTCCACAGCAACGAGCCAGAATTCCACTTGATAATTGTTCAAACAAACAAATGTTCTTCATTTAGCTTAAACATCTTTGAAAGTGAGGGAGAACATTTACAGAATTCCCCCTTAGAGATGAAGTAAGTGATGTAGAGTCTATTTAATGGTGAATGTTTACAGGCAGTACTGGTTATGATCTCAAGCCCTGTGTAAATAATGATCCTATCAATGGACTCCTCCTTATTCCAGTGTAGGAACAGGAGGAGGCCATTCAATTCCTCCAGCCCTTCCCACTGTTCTGTGATATTGTAGTTGATTTGTATTTTAACTGCACCAACCTAGCTAGATTCCATATCAAACTCCAATTTAAAATGCTGAATCAAGAAGTTTCCAATGGGAAACAATCCCACACTTTTATCTTCCTTTACATGAAGAAGTATTTTCTAACTTCTCTCCTGAACAGCCTGCCTCTGATTTTAAGATTCAGCAACCTTGTCCTAAACACGAATGGAAAATATTCTCTTGATCTAACCAACCAGTTCCTTTCAAAATCCTACAAACCCCATTGAAACACCCCTTTATCCCTCATATTCCAGGGAATACAACCTAGATGTAATTTCTCCTCATAATCTAACCATTGTAGCCCTGGTAACAGTCTGGTCATTTTGTACTACACGCCTTCCAACATATCCAATATATTCCTTCTCAGGTGTAGTGCCCAGAACTGTGTCCAGTACTCCAGAAGGGATCCATCAAGGCATTATAGGAATTTAGCAGAACTCTCTCCACATTGTACTCTAGTTATATTGTATTCCATTTATCATTTTGTTTATTACTTGTACCTAATGCTAGTGTAAATTGAATCCACATCAGTGGACATCTCCTTACCCCAGTGCAAATAATGATCCTATTAATAGATTCTTTGATCTTCATGTTTGAATCAGTCAGCCTCTGGAGCCTGTTCCACTATTGTTTAGATTATAGTTGATCTGTTCCTTAGTTCCATCTACCCACCTTGATTGTCTAACTTTTGATACCTACACGTAACAAGGTTAGGTCAGTTATGAAGTGTCCAATTGCCCCCTTATCCCCAGCCCCAGTCTCAACCTTTTAAAAGAGAGAGTTCCAGATTCTCACTAGCCTTTGAAGAAGTGCTTTTTTATTTGTTCACTAGATGTGGGCACCGCTGGCTGGGCCAACATTTATTACACTTCACAGGGGGCATTTAAGAGTCAACCACATTGCTGTGGATCTGGAGTCAGATCTGAAAGCCAGACCGGGTAAGGACAACAGAATTCCTTCCCTAAAGGACAGTAGTGAACCAGATGGGTTTTTACAACAGTTGATTATGGTTTCGTGGTCATTATTACATTTTTAATTCCACATTTTGTTTCATTGAGTTCAGATTTCTCCATCTGCTGTGGGGAGATTCAAACCCAGATCCCCAAAATGTTACTCTGGGTCTCTGCTTACTGGGTCTCTCTGCTTACTAGGGTGGCACAGTAGTTAGCTCTGCTGCCTCACAGCACCAGGGACCTGGGTTCGATTCCCAGCTTGGGTCACTGTCTGTGTGGAGTTTGCGCATTCTCCCCGTGTCTGCGTGGGTTTCCTCTGGGTGCTCCGGTTTCCTCCTACAGTCCAAAGATGTGCGGGTTAGGAGAATTGGCCATGCTAAGTTGTTCCTTAGTCAGGGGGAATAGCTACTATAAATGCATGGGGTTATGGGGATAGGGCCTGGGTGGAATTGTGCTTGGTGCAGACTTGATGGGCCGACTGGCCTCCTTCTGCACTGTAGGATTCTGGTCCAGCGATAATACCACTACCTCTCCCAATAGTCATAGAGTCATAGAGTCATAGAGGTTTACAGCATGGAAACAGGCCCTTCGGCCCAACTTGTCCATGCTGCCCTTTTTTTTTAAAACCCCTAAGCCAATCCCAATTTATATCATCATTTGGTCCATTTCACTTTATACCCATCGTACCCATGTAACTATCTAAATGCTTTTTAAAAGATAAAATTGTACCCGCCTCTACTACTACCTCTGGCAGCTTGTTCCAGACACTCACCACCCTCTGTGTGAAAAAATTGCCCGTCTAGACACTTTTGTATCTCTCCCCTCTCACCTTAAACCTATGCCCTCTAGTTTTAGACTCCCCTACCTTTGGGAAAAGATATTGACTATCTACCTTGTCTATGCCCCTCATTATTTTATAGACCTTTATAAGATCACCCCTCAACCTCCTACGCTCCAGAGAAAAAAGTCCCAGTCTATTCAGCCTCTCCTTATAACTCAATTCATCAAGTCCCGGTACCATCCTAGCAAATCTTTTCTGCACTCTTTCTAGTTTAATAATATCCTTTCTATAATAGGGTGACCAGAATTGCACACAGTATTCCAAGTGTGGCCTTACCAATGTCTTGTACAACTTCAACAAGACGTCCCAACTCCTGCATTCAATGTTCTGACCGATGAAACCAAGCATGCGGAATGCCTTCTTCACCACTCTGTCCACCTGTGACTCCACCTTCAAGGAGCTATGAACATGTACCCCTCGATCTCTTTGTTCTGTAACTCTCCCCAACGCCCTACCATTAACTGAGTAAGTCCTGCCCTGGTTCAATCTACCAAAATGCATCACCTCGCGTTTGTTTAAATTAAACTCCATCTGCCATTCGTCAGCCCACTGGCCCAATTGATCAAGATCCCGTTGCAATTGGAGATAACTTTCTTCATTGTCCACTATGCCACCAATCTTGGTGTCATCTGCAAACTTACTAACCATGCCCCCTATATTCTCATCCAAATCATTAATATAAATGACAAATAACAGTGGGCCCAGCACTGATCCCTGAGGCACACCGCTGGTCACAGGCCTCCAGTTTGAAAAACAACTCTCTACAACCACCCACTGGCTTTTGTCAAGAAGCCAATTTTGTTCCCATTTAGATACCTCACCCTGGAACCTGTGAGATTTAACTTTATGCAACAACCTACCATGCGGTACCTTGTCAAAGGCCTTGCTAAAGTCCATGCAGACAACATTAACTGCACTGCCCTCATCTACCTTCTTGGTTACCCCTTCAAAAAACTCAATTAAATTTGTGGGACATGATTTTCCACTCACAAAGCCATGCTGACTGTCCCTAATCAGTCCTTGCATCTCTAAATGCCTGTAGATCCTGTCTCTCAAAATACCTTCCAACAATTTACCCACCACAGATGTGAGGCTCACTGGCCTGTAGTTCCCAGGCTTTTCCCTGCAGCCCTTTTTAAACAAAGGCACAACATTTGCCACTCTCCAATCTTCAGGCACCTCACCCGTGACTATCGATGATTCAAATATCTCGGCTAGGGGACCCGCAATTTCCTCCCTAGCCTCCCACAACGTCCTGGGATATACTTCATCAGGTCCCGGGGATTTATCTACCTTGATGCGCTTTAAGACTTCCAGCACCTCCTTCTCTGTAATATGTACACTCCTCGAGACATCACTATTTATTTCCCCAAGTTCCCTAACATCCATGCTTTTCTCAATAGTAAATATTGATGAGAAATGTTCATTTAGGATCTCACCCATCTCTTGTGAATCCGCACATAGATGACATTGTTGATCCTTAAGAGGCCCTACTCTTTCCGTTATTACTCTTTTGCCCTTTATGTATTTGTAGAAGTTCTTTGGATTCTCCTTTGCTTTATCTGCCAAAACAGTTTTGTGTCCCCTTTTTGCCCTCCTGATTTCTCTCTTAACTCTACTCCTACACCCCCTATACTCTTCAAGGGATTCACTTGATCCCAGCTGCCTATGCATGTCATGTGCCTCTTTCTTCTTCTTGACCAGGGCCTCAATATCCCGAGTCATTCAGGGTTCCTGACTTCTGCCAGCCTTGCCCTTTCCTCTAATAGCATCCTGACACTTTCTGACATCATCCCTGAATGGGCAAGCTCTAATTTAAAGTTATGCCTTCGTGTTTCCTCTGGACTCAATGACCAGGGGAATAGATTTTCTCTTTCTTACCCAATCAAGTCTTTAAATTTCCTCAAATTTACTCACTGTCCCAGTATCCACTGCACTTTGGAGTAGTGAATTCCACAGATTCTCAACCCTTTGGGAGAAGTAGTTTCTCCTCAACTCTCTTTTAAATTTGCTACCCCTTATCTTAAGACTATGACCTCTCATCCAAGAATGCCCCACCAGCGGAAGCATCCACTCCACGTCTACTTTATCCATATCTTTTATCGATTTGGCAAATGAGGGAATTTGGTGCAGTGAGGGAGAACATGCTGTTCACTTAAGTAGCTACCTTAATTTTGAGTTTAAAATACTGTGAAGAGCCATTGACCGATTTAAAAGAGCTCGGGATCTGTGGACCAGCCACCTTTTAAGAAAAATTCAAAATGTGACAACACAGGGAAACACTATTTGATTGGTGGGTACTTTGCCCATTTATCCTTCAAAACTCAGGTAATTTAGGCATAATTGTAAGGTTTTATTTGTTGTAGCTATAGTTTACTAGCAGTAGCAAAGTTTACTCAGAGCAATAGGGTTGGGTTTCTAGTTTCCAGCTTTATAATAAATAGTCTTAAAGTTAAAGTATGATGTGGAGATGCTGGCGTTGGACTGGGGTAAGCACAGTAAGAAGTCTCACAACACCAGGTTAATGTCCAACAGGTTTAAGTCTTCACCCACCTGATGAAGGAGCATGCTCCAAAAGCTTGTGCTGCCAAATAAACCTGTTGGACTTTACCCTGGTGTTGTGAGACTTCTTACTGAAGCTAAGGTATGGCAGGGCAGCTCAGCCCCATGAAATGCCCATCCTGTAACCTGTGGAAAGTCATGGATGCTTCCTGTGGCCTAGGCCACCACATGTACAGCAAGCACCACCAGCTGCAGAAAGTTGAGCTCCACGTTTCACAACTCGAGCGACGGCGAGAGTTATTAAAGGCATTTAAAAGGCTAACAACTTTGTGATGGCATGTTTAGGGATAGTTACACCACAGGTTAAGAGAATGTAGGCAGAGAAGGAGCAGATGCCCATCAGAGAGTTTAGGAGGACCAAGTATGTAATGGAGTAGTCCCCAGAGTCCATCTCACTTGCAAACTGGTTTTCCATTTTGGATATTGATGGTTCCCCAGAGGAATGCAGCCAAACCCTAGTCCATGGCACCACAGGTGGCTCAGCTGGAATAGGAAGATAGAGGAAGTGAAATGGTGCAGGGATAGAGGGCTTTAGATTTCTGAGGCACTGCCACATGTCCCCATGCCCTTCAGCCTCATGGCCCTGCCTGTTGTGACTTCCTCTAACCTTGACCTTTGACTTTGTGTTTCCCCTGGAGGATTGCAGTCTCCTCAAAGATGAAGGACAGTTGTCAAGAGGATGAGTGACAGGATGAATGAGAGAGGGCATTTCTTGGTCTCAGAGGTGAGGAAGGATGCCTGCTGAAACCTCCTGGATGTGCATCACTGCAGCTTATCTGAGGCAGTTTGGGTGGCTGTCTGGAAGTGGTGATCAGCTGCATGACCTGGAAATTAACAGCCCAATGGCTGTACTCTGTTCCTTCAATGCCCGCCTTCTTGTCCCTTCCTGAAACCCTGGCTCCTTCCAGAACTACAGAAGAACTATTGTGTGCAGTTCTGGTCACCTCACTATAAGAAGGATGTGGAGACACTGGAAAGAGTGCAAAGGAGATTTACCAGGATGCTGCCTGGTTTGGAGGGTAAGTCTTATGAGGAAAGGTTGAGGGAACTTGGGCTTTTCTCTTTGGAGCGGAGGAGGTTGAGAGGAGACTTGATAGAGGTTTATAAGATGATGAGGGAGATAGATAGAGTGAACGTTCAAAGACTATTTCCTCGGGTGAATGGAGTGGTAACTAGGGGGCATAACTATAGGGTTCATGGTGGGAGATGTAGGAAGGATGTCCGAGGTAGGTTTTTTACTCAGAGAGTGGTTGGGGTGTGGAATGGACTGCCTGCAGTGATAGTGGAGTCAGAAATTTTAGGAACATTTAAGATAGGCACATGGAGTACTTTGGGATGATAGGGAGGAAATAGCTTGATCTGGGTTTCAGACAAAGTTCGGCACAACAACGTGGGCCGAAGGGCCTGTTCTGTGCTGTACTGTTCTATGTTCTAAGACACTACAGCTCTGCAGCCTTCTGTGCATTGCCACCCCTTGGTTTGCCTTAGTTCTCATAATCCCTCCCTGTCACTTGACAAGCATGGGGTCTCAACGTTGGGTTTTGGTGAGCAAACTCATGAGGGGTCCGTGGGGAGGGGGAGGGTGCACCCTTATAGACACACGTCTGGCTATGGCAGGTGAATGTATAGCCTGGGTGTTTATTCTGTGCAGCCGAGTGTCTCCTCATGAAGAGGCTACAATGATGCCACAGATGAAGGATTCCTTCAGTGAGAGATGTGAATCTATGGTAGAAGTGAGTGATACAGATTCTGCTTCAAATGCAATTTCTGTTAGAAAGCTTGGCTGAGATCCAACAAGGATGCAAAACTGTTAATGTTAGCTAATGGGATGCAAAGGAGTGCAGAGGGAGCTAGGCAGGGGTAGAGAGCATCCCCTGACTGTCTCAGCAATGTCACTTTTTATGTGATTATGGGTTATCTGGCAGCACATCATTCACCTGCCATTCATTCCTTTTCCGAATCCCCTCCCTCATCTGGTGTGAGACTGCCAGTGAGAAGCGTTCCATGAGTTGCTCCAACTGATTGCAACGTAGGCTTTTAAAGAAGAGAGTCACTGGGGTCACTGAAACTTGCTGTGTCTGGGGGCAGTTAAGGGAGGGCTGGTCTGAGTTCAGGGTTTCTCAATGAGGCCAAGACTAGGCCAGACTGTGAGTGGATAATTGGTACAATATACAGGGGTGCAGATGGCCTTGGTCTATAGCCTTGCATCAAGCTTAAAGCTGAGCTGAGAGAGGACACACGGAAGTGCACAGTTTAACACAGGTGCCTGACACTAACATGGATGGTACCTGCCACACCTCGCAAACTGAATGAACAAAGTCTGTCAAGGTTTCCCCATCCCAGGGGAACTCGAACACCTTTTACCCCAGTTGAGATGCAGACCTTCGCACCCACACAAGCTGAGCAGAGCAGTTTTTAAATGTTCACTTACCTCCTTGTTTCCCCTCAGGTGCCTTGCCGCCGGGTCCCCACTTTTGAAAAGCAGCACCAAATGATGCCCACGTGACTTTGGCAGAGAGGGTGGGTGCATAGAAGGAGGCCGCTGCTTGACTAATGACATTGAAATGAGGGATTTTGAATAATTGGGCTGCCGCCCGCTCTGGATAGGAACCCAATTGGGGTCGCTGGCGCAGGCCAGATGAATCCCGATTGATTTGACACCCATTGAGAATGCTGATTTTTGCCTGGCACCCCATTCTGCGGGGCATTAGGATTCACTCAGGCCCTCTCACAAGGCTGGAGAATCCCGCCCTTTATGTCAGTCTTCATGGAGGAAGAAACAAAAAATCTCCTAGAAATTCTGGAGAAGCAAGGGACTAATGAGAACGAAGAACTGAAAGAGATTAGTAAAAAGGTAGTACTGGAGAAGTTAATAGGATTGAAAATTGATAAATCCTCTGTACCTGTGATGATCTATGTAAGAGTGTTGAATGAGGTGGCTGTAAAGATGGTGGATGTGTTGGTGATCATCTTCCCCAAGTTCTGGAATGGTGCCTGCGATTGGAAGGGGACAAATGTAACCCCACTATTCAAGAAAGGAGGGAAAGAGAAAATGGGGAACTACAGACTTGTTGGCCTGACATCATTGTGACAAAAATGCTAGTCTGTAACAAAGGACATGATAACTGGACACTTAAAAACTAATAGGATTGGCCGGAGTCAATATAGATTTATGAAAGGGAAATTGTGTTTGACAAACCTGTTGGAATTTTTTGATTTTTAATTAGCAAACTCGATCAGGGGAAACCGTTGGATTTGATGTCTCTGGAATTTCAGATGGCTTTCAATAAGGTCCCATACAAGGGGGCAGTAAGCAAAATTAGAACATATGGGATACTGACATGTACCGAGGATTGGTTAATGGACAGAAAACAGAAAGCAGGGATAAACAGGCCATTCTTAGATTGGCAGGCTTTGACTAGTGAGGTATCGCATGGATGAGTGCTTGGGGCCCCAGCTATTCACAATCTATAGCTCTGGTTTCCTCCCACAGTCCAAAGATGTGCGGGTTAGGTTGATTGGCCATGCTAAAATTGCCCCTTAGTGTCCTGAGATGCGGAGGTTAGAGGGATTAGCGGGTAAAAATATGTAGGGATAGGGCCTGGGTGGGATTGTGGTCGGTGCAGACTCGATGGGCCGAATGGCCTCTTTCTGTACTGTAGGGTTTCTATGATTTCTATGATTCTATGATATCAATGATTTGGACGTGGGGATTAAATGTAATGTTTCCATGTTTGCTGGGTGATACAAACTAGGTAAGAATGTGAGTTGTGAGGATGAGACAAAGAGGCTTCAAGGGATTTAGACAGACTAAGTGAATGGGCAAGAATCTGGCAGATGGAATATGGGAAATGTGAGGGGATCCACATTGGTAAGAAAAACAAATGCAGAGTATCTCTTCAATGGTGAGAAACTGGGGAGTGTTAATGTCCGAAGAGACCTGGGTGTCCTTGTTCACGAGTCACTAACATGCAGGTGCAGCAAGCAGTTAGGAAGACAAATGGAACATTGGTCTTTATTGCAAGAGGATTTGAATACAGAAGTAAAGATAGCTTGCTACAATTGTATAGAGCCTTGTTGAGACCAAACCTGGAGTATGTGTACAGTTTTGGTCTCTTTAACTAAAGAAGGATATACTTTCCATGGAACGATTGCAACAAAGGTTTACCAGACTGCTTCCTGGGATGGCATGATTGTTGTATGAGGAGGGATTGAGGAGTCTGGGTCTGTATTCTCTAGAGTTTAGAAGAATAAGGGGTAACCTTATTAAAACTTACAAAATTCTTACAGGACTCAACAGGGTTAATCCAGGAAAGATGTTTCCTCTGGCTGCAGGAGTGGGTGTCTAGAACCAGGGGACACAGTCACAGAATAAGGGGAAGGACATGTAGGACTGAGATAAGGAGGAATTTCTTCACTCAAAGGGTGGTAAATCTTTGGAACTCTCAGCCCCAGGAAGCTGTGGAAGCTCAGTCAGTGTGTATATTCAAGACTGAGGTTGATTGATGTCTTTAATATCTAGAAATCTAAGGATATGGTGACCATGTGGGAAAATGGCATTGAGGAGACGATCAGCTCGGATCTAATTGAATGGTGGAGCAGGTGTGAGGGGCCGAATTGCCTCCTCCTTGTCGTTTCCTTTGTTCCTTTATGGGGCTAAGGTGGGTAAATGCAGTTGGATCAGAGATCAGCCATGATCTTTTGAATGGTGGAACAGACTTGAGGGGTTCAGTGACATACCCCTGTTCCTGTATTCCTACTGAAAGCCTATATTGGTAACTTGTACTTAACTTCTGCTGCAAATGTTTAACTTGTTTTCAGAATTATGAGGAGAAAGTTTCCTCTGGAAGATGGATTCATACAGTATGAAGTCTCACAACACCAGGTTAAAGTTCAACAGGTTTATTTGGTCGCAAAAGCCACTAGCTTTCGGAGCGCTGCCCCTTCGTCAGGTGAGTGGGAGTTCTGTTCACAAACAGGGCATATAATGACACAAACTCAATTTACAAAATAATGGTTGGAATGCGAGTCTTTACAGGTAATCAAGTCTTAAAGGTACAGACAATGTGAGTGGAGAGAGGGTTAAGCACAGGTAAAAAAGAGATGTGTATTGTCTCCAGCCAGGACAGTTAGTGAGATTTTGCAAGCCCAGGCAAGTCGTGGGGATTACAGATAGTGTGACATGAACCCAAGATCTTGGTTGAGGCCGTTCTCATGTGTGCAGAACTTGGCTATCAGTCTCTGCTCAGCGACTCTGCATTGTCCTGTGTCGTGAAGGCTGCCTTGGAGAACGCTTACCCGAAGATCAGAGGCTGAATGCCCGTGACCGCTGAAGTGTTCCCCAACAGGAAGCCTGGTGATTGTCGAGCAGTGTTCATTCATCCGTTGTCATAGCGTCTGCATGGTCTCCCCAATGTGCCATGCCTCGGGACATCCTTTCCTGCAGCTTATCAAAGAACAAAGAACAAAAGAACAAAGAACAAAGAACAAAGAACAGTACAGCACAGGAAACAGGCCCTTCGGACCTCCAAGCCTGTGCCGCTCCTTGGTCCAACTAGACCAATCGTTTGTATCCCTCCATTCCCAGGCTGCTCATGTGACTATCCAGGTAAGTCTTAAACGATGTCAGCGTGCCTGCCTCCACCACCCTACTTGGCAGCGCATTCCAGGCCCCCACCACCCTCTGTGTAAAAAACATCCCTCTAATATCTGAGTTATACTTCGCCCCTCTCACCTTGAGCCCGTGACCCCTCGTGAACGTCACTTCTGATCTGGGAAAAAGCTTCCCACCGTTCACCCTATCTATCCCCTTCATAATCTTGTACACCTCTATTAGATCTCCCCTCATTCTCCGTCTTTCCAGGGAGAACAACCCCAGTTTACCCAATCTCTCCTCATAGCTAAGACCCTCCATACCAGGCAACATCCTGGTAAACCTTCTCTGCACTCTCTCTAACGCCTCCACGTCCTTCTGGTAGTGCGGCGACCAGAACTGGACGCAGTACTCCAAATGTGGCCTAACCAGCGTTCTATACAGCTGCATCATCAGACTCCAGCTTTTATACTCTATACCCCGTCCTATAAAGGCAAGCATACCATATGGCTTCTTCACCACCTTCTCCACCTGTCTTGCCACCTTCAAGGATTTGTGGACTTGCACACCTAGGTCCCTCTGTGTTTCTATACTCCTGATGACTCTGCCATTTATTGTATAACTCCTCCCTACATTATTTCTTCCAAAATGCATCACTTCGCATTTATCCGGATTAAACTCCATCTGCCACCTCTCCGCCCAATTTTCCAGCCTATCTATATCCTGCTGTATTGCCCGACAATGCTCTTTGCTATCCGCAAGTCCAGCCATCTTCGTGTCATCCGCAAACTTGCTGATTACACCAGTTATCAGGTAGACAACGTTGGCCGAGTTGCAAGAGTATGTACTGTGTACCTGGTGGATGGTGTTCTCACGTGAGATGATGGCATCCATGTCGATGATCTGGCACGTCTTGCAGAGGGTGTGTGGTGTCGTGGTCACTGATCTCCTGAAGGCTGGGTAGTTTGCTGCGGACAATGATCTGTTTGAGGTTGTGCGGTTGTTTGAAGGCAAGAGGTGGGGGTGTGGGGATGGCCTTGGCAAGATGTTTGTCTTCATCAATGACATGTTGAAGGCTCCGAGGAAGATGTCGTAGCTTCTCCGTTCCGGGGAAGTACTGGACGACGAAGGGTACTCTGTCCGCTATGTCCCGTGTTTGTCTTCTGAGGAGGTCGGTGCGGTTTTTCGCTGTGGCGCGTTGGAACTGTGGATCGATGAGTCGAGCGCGATATCCTGTTCTTATGAGGGCATCTTTCAGCGTCTGGAGGTGTCTGTTGCGATCCTCCTCATCCGAGCAGATCCTGTGTATACGGAGGGCTTGTCCGTAGGGGATGGCTTCTTTAACGTGTTTAGGGTGGAAGCTGGAGAAGTGGAGCATCGTGAGGTTATCCGTGGGCTTGCGGTACAGTGAGGTGCTGAGGTGACCGTCCTTAATGGAGATGCGTGTGTCCAAGAATGCAACCGATTTTGGAGAGTAGTCCATGGTGAGTCTGATGGTGGGATGGAACTTGTTGATGTCATCATATAGTTGTTTCAGCGATTGTTCACCATAGAATCATAGAATCATAGAAACCCTACAGTACAGAAAGAGGCCATTCGGTCCATCGAGTCTGCACCGACCACAATCCCACCCAGGCCCTAGCCCCATATCCCTACATATTTACCCACTAATCCCTCTAACCTACACATCTCAGGACACTAAGGGGCAATTTAGAATGGCCAATCAACCTAACCTGCACATCTTTGGACTGTGGGAGGAAACCGGAGCACCCGGAGGAAACCCACGCAGACACGAGGAGAATGTGCAAACTCCACACAGACAGTGACCCAAGCCGGGAATCGAACCCAGGTCCCTGGAGCTGTGAAGCAGCAGTGCTAACCACTGTGCTACTGTGCCGCACCATGAGTCCAAAGGAAGAAAATGTCATCGATGTATCTAGTGAATAGCATCGGTTAAAGGTCCTGTGCGGCGAAGAGGTCTTGTTTGAACCTGTCACAATCACAAGCCGACGGATAACCTCACGATGCTCCACTTCTCCAGCTTCCACCCTAAACACGTTAAAGAAGCCATCCCCTACGGACAAGCCCTCCGTATACACAGGATCTGCTCAGATGAGGAGGATCGCAACAGACACCTCCAGACGCTGAAAGATGCCCTCATAAGAACAGGATATAGCGCTCGACTCATCGATTGACAGTTCCGACGCGCCACAGCAAAAAACTGCACCGACCTCCTCAGAAGACAAACACGGGACGCGGCGGACAGAGTACCCTTTATCGTCCAGTACTTCCCCGGAGCGGAGAAGCTACAACATCTTCTCCGGAGCCTTCAACATGTCATTGATGAAGACGAACATCTCGCCAAGGCCATCCCCACACCCCCACTTCTTGCCTTCAAACAACCGCACAGCCTCAAACAGACTGTTGTCCACAACAAACTACCCAGCCTTCAGGAGAACAGTGATCACGACACCACACAACCCTGTCACAGCAACAGTGATCACGACACCACACAACCCTCTGCAAGACGTGCCGGATCATCGACATGGATGCCATCATCTCACGTGAGAACACCATCCACCAGGTACATGGTACATACTCTTGCAACTCGGCCAACGTTGTCTACCTGATACGCTGCAGGAAAGGATGTCCCGAGGCATGGTACATTGGGGAGTGGCTACGACAACGGATGAATCAACACCGCTCGACAATCACCAGGCAAGAGTGTTCTCTTCCGGTTGGGGAACACTTCAGCGGTCACGAGCATTCAGCCTCTGATCTTCAGGTAAGCGTTCTCCAAGGCGGCCTTCACGACACACGATAACGCAGAGTCGCTGAGCAGAAACTGATAGCCAAGTTCCGCACACATGAGGACGACCTCAACCGGGATCTTGGGTTCATGTCACACTATCTGTAACCCCCACGACTTGCCTGGGCTTGCAAAATCTCACTAACTGTCCTGGCTGGAGACAATACACATCTCTTTAACCTGTGCTTAACCCTCTCTCCACTCACATTGTCTGTACCGTTAAGACTTGATTACCTGTAAAGACTCGCATTCCAACCATTATTTTGTAAATTGAGTTAGTGTCTTTCTATGCCCTGTTTTTGAACAGAACTCCCATTTACCTGACGAAGGAGCAGCGCTCCGAAAGCTACTGGATTTTGCTACCAAATAAACCTGTTGGAATTTAACCTGGTGTTGTGAGACTTCTTACTGTGTTTACCCCAGTCCAACACCGGCATCTCCACATGAAGGATTCATAACCAAAGGTCAGAGAGTTAAACAAATTGACAAAGAGGCAAGGAGAGGAACTGATTTCACACACACAGCTATTATACTCTGGAACAAATTTCCTGGACAAGCAGCTTCCATTGGAAAGGCATCAGCCTGAAGAGGACTTATTTGTAGCTTAAGGGGGCAAAGGCTGGGGTGTGGGATGAAATTGGACAGTATTTTCAAAGAGCTGTTAAAAGCATTGCAGGCAGAATGGCCTTCTGTGCTGGAAGATTCTGTGATTTAATGATCAACATCTTTGGGGGTTACCTTTGACCAGAAATTCAACTGGACTCGCCACATTAGCACAGTGGTACAAGAACAGGTCAGAGTCTAGGAATACTGAGGCGAGTAACTCACCTTCTGACTCCCAAAGCCTGTCACAATTTACAAGGCACAAGTCAGGAGTGTGATGGAATACTCACCCATTGCCTGGATGGCACAGCTCCAACAACACTCAAAAAGATCAACACCATCCAGGACAAAGCAGCCCGCTTGATTGGCACCCCATCTACAAATATCCAGTCCCTCCACCACCGACGCTCAGTAGCAGCAGTGTGTACTATCTACAAGATCCACTGCAGCAATTTACCAAAGATCCTTGGACAGCACCTTCCAAACTCACAATCACTTCCATCTCGAAGGACAAGGACAGCACATACATGGGAACACCACCACCTGCAAGCTCCTTTCCAAGCCACCCACCATCCTGGCTTGGAAATATATAGCCGTTCCTTCACTGTCACTGGGTCAAAATCCTGGAATTCCCTCTCTGACGGCATTGTGGGTCAACCCACAGCATGAGAACTGCAGCGATTCAAGAAGGCAGCTCATTATCACCTCCTCAAGGGTAAATAGGGATGGGCATTAAGTGGTGGCCAGCCAGCGACGCCCATGTCCCACGATTGAATAAAAAAAAATCATGTGGCAGTCTTACCATTCTCACCACTCTCTGGGTAAAGGAATTGTTCAAGGTTTCTTTGTCGATCTGTTAATGACTGCCATACAGCTAAGACATTGGAACTGTTAACCTATCTCATTGCTGCACTTCTCACTTTGAACCTTTCAGCATCTAGGCTAAGCTCAATATTCATATGAAATGATTCCACAACGCCACTCCCTTGGGGCACATACATGAGCCACGTTCCCTGTCATTCTCTGAGGCTTTCCACACCACATTCATACTGAACGGATGCTCGGATCCATCAGACTAGCCAGTAGACAAGGCTTCACAAGTCTGCTGGCTTCCTGCTAATTTGGGACGCTTGTTATTGAGCTAGCGTCTGTAGGGATGCAGGGAACACATCAAGCTTTTAATGCAAAGACAGAGCTCGCTAGGGAGTATCGTATTTCTCTAAAATCATGACAGTCGGGCCAGTTGGCTCTTATTGATGGACAGCAGGTTTCCTTGACGACACCCCCTTGATGATGTAGAGAGGTGTTATTTTAGAAGTTATTAGCTCAGGGAGTTGATGCTGGGAGCTCCCTGTGGAGCTTCAGTTGAGAAATGCTCTGCCCAGTATGTAACTGAGCACCTCAGTTAAGGAAGGTTCCTTCCTGACCCTGGTCTATATTGAGCAGCAGCAAGGGAAATGGGGAGATATCAAGCAAGGATGGCAGGGGGTTGTAGGTTCAGCCTGCAAAGACCACAAACTCACAATGCAGCCTAGGCTAAATCAATAAGAACAACTGCTTGGCTAAATTAATAGGAAAGTGAAAGGGCAGCAGAGTACCTAGCCGAAGAAGAGAAAAAGACAAGTTGTAATTATCTAGCACATTTCATATAATATAAAGATAAGCGAGGTCTTCCCAAAAACATTCTAAGTGCCGAACAAGCGAGAAAACGGGAGAGTTCCTTGCAAGCCCAGCATACCTTCTAATTCTATTTTTTATTTTTGTTCTCATTACATTCTGCACTCTCTCTTTTCCTTCTCTATGAACGGTATGCTCTGTATAGCACACAAGAAACAATAGTTTTCACTATATGCTAATACGTGTGACAATAAAAAACATCAAATCGAGTTTGAAAATGCAATTTTATGACACTCTCACTTTTTTGGACAGAAGTGCGATTCTCACCAGTGGTGGGGGGCGGTGGATGGCTAAGCTTACCGGTGAAGCTGGCTGCAGACTGTTTGAGGCCCCATTGCATGGCCCCCATGGCGCTCCTGCCACCACCCCCACCCCCCAAATATCGTATCCCCCCACGCCTGTCGATCACTCTCTGGGCTGGTCCCTCCTCACCGATCGCCACCTCTGCAGAGCTCCCTCCCTGCTGATCACCATCCCTGCAGAGTCACTTTCACCGATCAACCCCTGTACGCAGATGCAGAGCTCCCTCCTTGTCAACCCCTAGCAGGACTCCACCCCCCCCCGCCCCAACCCCCCAGCAAAGCTCTCCCCTTACATCCCACTGTCATTGCCCCACCCCCTTGGCACTGCCCCGGCACAGTTATGACGCTCATCAGGCAGTGCCAGGGTGCCCAGTGGGCAGTGGCAGCACTGCCTGGCCATACCTCTTACCACCCAGGGGCTTGAATGGCTTTCAATCCTCCCGGCGTGGCCATCACATCTAGTCCCTGTTGGTGGGGACCATGAGTGATTCTTGTCAGTGAAACCTCTCGCCGATGAGAGGGGAAATGTACC
The DNA here is from genome assembly GCF_964213995.1 of Mustelus asterias. Taxonomy (NCBI): domain Eukaryota; kingdom Metazoa; phylum Chordata; class Chondrichthyes; order Carcharhiniformes; family Triakidae; genus Mustelus; species Mustelus asterias. The sequence goes on from NC_135809.1 coordinate 70,583,858, forward strand.
GGGAGGCCAGAAACGGCCATGTTGAAAGCATTTCATTTATATTTAAATCAGTTTTGCGCCCTTTTTGGTCGTGAAACTGATCACACCGGAAAAGCATGGCCGAGAAGATGGCTTTTGGCGTGAGACTGGTTCGCGCCCCGTGCAAAAACCTGGCGCGCTATCTTCCCTGCTTGCTGCACTGATTGAGGCCAGAAAGATCGCACCCGACATGTCCCAGGGAGCGTTAGAAAGCAGAATTTGACACCAATTCGTAAAAGGAAATATTAGGGCACAAAGGGAGATTTGACAGAGTGTTTTAGAGGATTAAAGTGAGTTAGGAAGACAGAGGGGTTTAGGAAGGGAATTCCTGAGCTTAGAGACTTGGCTTCCAATGGTGGATCAATTCAATTCAATGATGCTCAAGAGGCCAGAGTTGTAGAAGCAGAGGTATTTCAGAGGCTTGTGGAGCTGGAGGAGTTCACCCAGACAGTGAAGGGGCAAGGCTCTGGAGGGATTTGAAAATAAGGATGAGAATTTTAAAATCTGGGCAATACTTAACTGGGAACTAATATAAGTCAACCAGCACAGGGGGAGTGGGAGTTGGTGTGAGCTAGGACATGGTCAGCAGGGTTTTGGGTGACACATTGAGAAATTGTTCTTGTCTGTTATACAAATGTTTAAGACGCAGCATCACAGCTTCTTGTGTTTGCTTTCTATTCGAACGAGCTTTCAGGCTGCATCTGTCATCTTGGAATTCGCAGAATAGACAGTCCTGCCAACGAGGGCTTAACTGGATTTAGAGTGTGATCAGGTGATGTCACGCATGAGACATGTGAGAGGAGGGTGGGGGTGCTGGTTGGGTGGAGGAAACATACACACATACACACACACACACACCGGATATAGCCTCCATCAAACACAGGCTACAGTCTGTGAATCAAATCTCTGAGAGAATGCAGAGTACAGAGCCCTGTAGATCCTATAGCTTTTTATGCATTATAGACATGATACACTGCAGCCAAACCATTCATCTGGCAGGTCACAGAGAATATCGAGATTCCACTTTGATCAAAGTAGTAAATAGCCATGAATATGTGGGCTAGTGGGTCTAGAGGTGTAAGCCCAGGTCCTGTGCTAAATGACCCTGGTCAACCAGGGATCCTTATACTGATCTATGACTCCTGTTGGAAGGCTGAGTGAGGACAGGAGCTGATGCCTGATGTAGGCTATTAGCTTGCCAGAAGTTTACTGTTTTGGCTCACTTATGAGAAGAGGCTACTGAAGTGAGACCGGGAGCAGTGGGATTCTACCTCAGGTGTGGGGGTGGGGGTTGGGGGGAGGGGGGGCGGGGGGGGGGTGGGGTGGGGGCAGGGCCGGGGATGTGGGGGAGAAGGACAAGATCTGTATTTACCTCTGTTATTCTTTGTGTGTATGTCTCTCTGTTGTTAGGCGTGGCTGTGTGGGTTCATCAGGAAGTCCCGTTGCACGTTGGGATTACCAGCAGGAAGTGGCTGTGCCTGGGAATTCCACCCAGCACTGAGATGGTGCCTCTGAGCTACACAGTGTGTGTCGGTGACAGCCTTACAACAGTCCACCAGCAAGTGGGAAGTATGATCCCTGCAGCCCAGTCTGCACTCCCAGACACCAGCATCCTACAGTAAGAGGCAACACTCCAAAACTTCTCTTCACTTTGAGTAAACCCTTCTGTGGCATTGCTCGCTCAAATCCTTGCTATTTTGTTTGATCAGAATGGCCCTTTTTATTACACGAAACAATGTCTGTTCAGAACAATCACTAAGCAGGACAGTTCAAAACAAGAGAGGTTGAGGGACAGAGAAAGAGGCAGCGTAGTTAAGAAAGATCAGGGAAAGAAGGGAACAGCGTATTAAAGAGGATGAAAGATTTGGAATAGCTGAATTTAGAAAGTACAAAAGCAAAATACTTCATATGCTGGAAATCTGAAATCAAAATAAAAAATGCTGAAAATACTCAACAGATGAGGCAGCATCTGGAAGAGAAACAGTTAATAGTTCAGGTCACTGCCCTTTTAGCAGAACTCAGAAATAGAAAGTACAAAGTGAGTCTAAAAAGAGATTACAGTGGATCAAGGTGAATTATGGTAGTGGCTTAATGTTTATAGTGTTATAGCATAGTGGCTAACACAGAGGCGGACTTATATTTTTGGGGGTCCCTCACACTATCTCTCTGTGCCGAGGCCCACCTCACGATATCACCCCCACCCCCCCCCCCCACCCCACCAAGCCCCCAGTGACATCAAGCCCAGCCCCAAATGACATCAAGCCCAGCCCCAAATTATATCTTTGCCCTCCTGACCATGCTCACCTTCAGCTCACACAATTCAAGCCATAAAGATACAGAAAGTACACAAATCACTGCTTCAGTGCTTTTTAACTTATGAAAACAAGCCTGTAATTGGTGAATTCAAATCCATAATGCAAGCCACGGGAACACAAAAAAACTACACAAATCACTGCTCACTGATTTGTAACTGTTGAAAACTGTAACTGATGCATTCAAATTCACAGGGCAAGCCACAAAAATACAGAAAAAATAAGCAAATGACAAATCACTGCTTAACTGCTTTTTAACTTCTGAAAGTTCTGGAGTTGATCAATTGAAATCCAAGCCTAACTATTCTCAGCATGACGGTAGAGATGGTCAGTATTGCGATCTGTGTGTCTTGAGGCAAGCAAATGTGGAACTGGCCAATAAGATGGAAAAATCAGCCGATGATATGACTGTAGCGCAGGCCAGTGCAGGACAGAATGAGTCAGAAAAGGTCCAGTACAGGACCAAATACTCCAATCAAGAGTAATCCAAATCCAACATCAACAGCTTTACTGACAACTGCCTGGCAGCATTCTGTTCTTTGTCCAAAAGAGAGTTTCTGAAGGCCAGGATTGAGAGTGGTGGAGGATGATGGTTACACACTTGTTATAACTGATTGCATGCAACAGCTGTGATGTCAGAGCAGCAAATACTGGTCCCATTTGTAAAAACAGAATTTAAACAAGAAAATATCAAAGAGGGATGTATTTTTAAGATTTTCTTGCTTCATCAGTTGTTTGGAATCCATGGCAATTTAGATAGCTTTTCTTCTGCACTTTTTCTTCACAAAATCATCAATAACATCATCGTAGGTAAAATCTTGTAAGGATGCATTTTCAATCATCAGTTTGCTGAACTTGTGAAATGTTCTTGACTCATTGTTCTTCACAGATAATTTTTAACTATTTTCAATACAGAGAACATTCACTGGAAGTATTTGTGACAGTTATTGTTAAAAAATATGTTCAGAATGGTTTCCACATTTCAAAAGGTTTCCTGCAAACCATGGCGTACAAGTCTGTACAAATCAGCCAGTGATCTCAAAGCACAGAGTTCATTGTTATCGATTGTTATTGATTGAATTGTTTCACTTCATCTTTGAAAAGATTTCTGTCTACTTTGTCCTGGTTAAATTCAGTTAATTTCTTATTGTAGCAGCTCTTATCATTCTCGTCCAAACTTCTATCAAAAAGCACAGAAAATGATTCAACTTCCACTCTGCAATTGCACCATTATTAGATCACAAACAACATTAACAGTCTCAATGATGATCTTCTCTTTCCCTTTAAAAGTAATTTCATTTTCCCTAGTTTCTTCACAAAATAACTCCCTAATTCTTGTACATTCCTTATCATCAGAGGGACCGTATTCTTTGTTAATGTAGCTCCCCTGCTTCGACTGAGATATAGTCATTTTGAACTTTCATGACAAACTTCTAACTGAAGCTAACAATTTTGAAGCATTCAATAAAATTGAATCAACATTTTGCAGTGATTTGCTGATGTAATTTAAAAGAATTAATTTGTGGGACATAGGCAATAAATGTTGACCAGCCAGCAATGCCTATCTCTAGTTGCCCTTGTTCAGAGGTAGTTGAGAGTCAACCACATAGCTGTGGCTCTGGAGTCACATGTAGGCCAGACCAGGTAAGGACATTAGTGAACCAGATGGGTTTTTCCGACTATCGACAATGGTTTCATGGAGAGGGAGCTGTGTAGGGGTGTTGATCAGCAGGGAGGGTGCTCTGCAGAGGTATTTCTTAATTCCAGATATTTTTTACTGAATTCAAGTGCCGCATTTGCCATGGTGGGATTCGAACCTGGGTCCCCAGAACATTCTAGCTAAGTTTCTGGATTAATAGTCTAGCACTAAATCTACTAGGCCACTGCCTCCCCTTTGAAGTAAACGGTTCCACAAAACTGGAAAAACTGCAATATCGTACCTTTCAAATTTCTCTGCTAAGGATTTTGCTTCAGCTTTCGCATATGGTTTCTCTGAATTTGTTGTGGCTATATCTGATAAGCATTCCTTTTATAGCGACAAAGTTCAGTTTCAAAGCGAAAACACCATCTGCATGAGTGGATCACCTGGTGTGTCAAATTCTTTTGACCATCAAATATTTTCCAAGTGCCTGCTCCAAGTGTGATTGCAGCATATTCCATCCATGCATGGAAACTGACAAAAAGGCACACAAGTTTTGAACAAAATTAAAAAAAATACAGCTTCCTCATACGACTCAACTGCAGCATTGCAGGTTACATTCAAGGAGTGACTGGAACACGGGAAGAATAATATACAGGGGCTTGCATTGCATTGTTCAATCTTGCTTGTAGACCTGAATATTTTCCTGCCATGTTATTATCAAAGCTCTGCCTATGACCATTTTTGATGTCCAAACCTTAATTTGCAGTGATTTCCAAAACAGTTGTCCCCAGGCATTCAGAAGTGTGGGATTGCAATTGGACAAAATAGAGAAATCGCTCTGCACCATCACTCTACACAAATCATAAAATTAATGTTAATTGGTCCACAGGACTCACATCTGGTACTGAATCTGCTATTGAATCAGCTATTATGGAATAGCATTTGGCGTCTTTAACTTCAGTCGTGAATTGGTTTCTGAGCCGCTCTGCCATTATAGTAATGAAATCATTATAGGTTCAGTGCATTAAAAAGTTGGTCTTATCTGAGCCACAATATTGATAACTTTTCAAATGCTCTTTGAGAAGCCTGTTAAATTCACTGAGATATTCAAGGCAGGCCAAAAAAAAATCTCTTTGCGTTGCCAAGGATGACTCACCATGTCCTCTTAAAGGAAGTCCCGAAGAAGACAGCAGTTTGACTGTGGCAACAACACGTCCCAGCACTTTCCTCCAGTAAGAACACTCCTTATCAAACTGAGCCGGTAACGCAGAATTAATTCTTCCAGATAATTTACATCTTTGAACAAACGCACACATAGCCTGAATATGACTTTTGGAAGTTTCATGATCACCAAGATCTCTTCCAACATTTCTCCAGTTAGAATACCCATCAACAAATGCTTGTTTCCCTTTACTAAGGTCGGGAAATAATTTGTAAACATAACAGTAGGAGCCTTAGAGGTTTCCGAAAAAAAATCAACCAATTTCTCCTTTCCATCATGCCATTTCTCTTCACCCTCAGAAAATGGGACTCATGAAGCCTTCTAAATTGCTTTCACATTCGAACCGTAAATGCTTCTCTCAAATTTTCCATATTACCTATGTGCTCTTGTCTGTTTATTATGCAATATTCAATCTTAAACAGTGGAACAGACTTTGGCCATAAGGCAATGTCTTCAGGGTAGGTTTCTTCCCTCGCTTCAGCTGCAGAAGAATGAGCTTGAGCAATGTCATGGAATTCCATTCCTATTTCAGTGTCCACTTCTTGTTCAACTTTTTCAGGCAATGTGGAATCTCCAGAAATTGGCAAGTCAAAGTCATCAGATAATTCAGCTATACTTTTGGTGGATGAAGATGAATGTGCAGTTGGTGCACTGCTCAATACTTTGAACTTTTTAAAGTAAAATGAAAAACTGTCTTTTTGCCCAGCTTCATCCTCTCACCTTCAAGTTTCTGTGCTTTTGACAGTCAGATTGCAAGGGTTGTTTCATATTGACTGATCTTTCCTGATTTTAATGAATTAATTTTCTGAAAGAGTGGACTTTTGTTCAAGTTGCCCCTGCTCACTCAATGACCTTGCTGTTGTGCTCACTCACTGGCTGCCTGACTATGGTATGGTTTCAACTTGTCCTCGGTTGCCCAGCCCTGGCTGGGGTTCAGGTTGCCCCTGCCCACTCAATGACCTCACTGTTCTCCTGGTTCATTGGCTGCCTGCCTGGCTATCTGGCTTCCTCACCTCAATCCTCAACTCATTGTCCAGCCTCGTCAGCTCTGCTGGGCTGGGTCAATTCGCCTTGCTGCTTCCCTTAATGACCGCTGACGCCTCCTTGGCCCTCACATTTCACCTCTGCTTCCGATGACCTGGGGAAATGTGCTGACTCACTCACTCACTGGCTGCCTCACCTGCTGCCTGGTTGCCCTTCTCACCTCGCATTGCCCTTGGGTTTGTTGCCCACCGGCCCTCTCAGCCTTGCTACTGGCCTGGTTGAGTCACCATGCTGATCCCCTCAATGATTTCAGCCCTTGCACCAAAAGCAAGCTCACTGTTGGCTAACGTTGCTCTGGCCGCCTTAGACAGCTAGACCTGGTCAGAAATTGGCTTGCCTTTTTTTAGTACTTAGGTTGCCCACCCAACCTCTTGTTTCCTGGCATTGGGATTGAGAGTCACCCAGCTGCTCCTCTCGACAACAGCTGGCCAGCATCTGTTCTCATCACTTGGCCCCCATAAGCACGTATCCCACCCAAGGTAAGGTCACGGCCTCGCTGTTGGCTCAGACTGCCTGCCTGGCTATCTGGCCTCCTCAGCACTGGTTAAGAAACCTGGCATGCTGCTGTTTAAAAAATATTCTTACTGTTGCTCCCTTCTCCAAAATCACCAAACACTCAATGATCTTCCACTGTGCTTCCTGCTCTAAGCGTCTCCACCAATCTGGGCTCACAGCGTGGAATCCAAAAGACTCTTATAAACATTTGAATACTCACAGGTTTGTCAAATGAAATGTAGGCTGATTAGTGACCATAAAGGGATAGTGACAGAGAGTGGGGAGGGGTGCTGTTACTGTAAATTGGACAGAGATAGAACGGTAACTGAGAATAAGAGGGTTAAGTGCGGAGGGTAATTAGGAAATAGAGACTGAGAGGGGAGGGGGTTAGTGGGAATTAGAGAGTGGGGAAGGTAATTGGGAATTAGGGAGTGGAGGGGAGAGAGAAGGTGCAAGTGATTTTAAACGAAGGGTGAGTGGATGGAGAGGGATTACAAAGAGGCCAGAGAAAGATTATTTAAAGAGAATGTTATGTTGGTAAAGAGGTCAGGGAAAAGATAAGTCCAAGCCTTTACCAGCCCTCTCCGGAGATAATCCTCTGGATAAGGATTGTAGCTGAGCCCTTGTGAATCAGATCCAAATAGTCCATGTGAGTTCTGACAGGATATTGCACTGTAGAAGGCAGCACTGACAGCCCTATCCATTCATTTAATGATGCTGACTCACTGCTACATACATTTTCTTTTGTCAGATGATCAAACTCTTCCCCTCCAGGTGACAGAGACACTGAATCCTAGCCCTAATAGCTCTGCTGTCAACTTGGTTGGGGGCTAGTTTGATAACATTATCCAATGCACCACATTCTCCACAGCAGACCCCCAGCTTCTAGCCACCATTCTGGCTCACTTTTGGAGCAGTGCGGATGAGGTTAAGGGGTTGCAGACCAGGCTTCATGCTGTAGAGTGAGCTGCAAAGACTCAGGAGAGGTGGGGAGAATATTGCAACAACAACATGAATAGAAGGAGACCAACATTGTGAGATTACACAGTCAAAGCTGAGCTATTTTCACAGGAAGAAGTCTCACAACACCAGGTTAAAGTCCAACAGGTTTATTTGGTAGCACAAGCCACAAGCTTTCAGAGCGCTGCTCCTTCATCAGGTGAGTGGGTGCTGTGTTCACAAACAGGGCAAAAAAGACACAAACTCAATTTACAAGATAATGGTTGGAATGCGCGTCTTTACAGGTAATTAAGTCTTAAAGGTAGAGACAATGTGAGTGGAGAGAGGGTTAAGCACAGGTTAAAGAGATGTGTATTGTCTCCAGCCAGGACAGTTAGTGAGAGTTTGCAAGCCTAGGCAAGTCGTGGGGGTTACAGATAGTGTGACATGAACCCACTCTCCACTCTCTCCACTAACATTGTCTGTACCTTTAAGACTTGATTACCTGTAAAGGCTCACATTCCAACCATTATTTTGTAAATTGAGTTTGTGTCTTTATATGCCCTGTTTGTGAACACAGCTCCCACTCACCTGATGAAGGAGCAGCGCTTCGAAAGCTTGTGGCTTGTGCTACCAAATAAACCTGCTGGACTTTAACCTGGTGTTGTGAGACTTCTTCCTGTGTTTACCCCAGTCCAACGCCGGCATCTCCACATCATATTTTCACAGGAACAGGAGTAGTCCATTCAGTTTCTTGAGGCTGTCGTGGGTTCGGTTAGATCACGTCCGATCTGTTTTTAACTTTATCTATCTTCATAACGCTGCTTAAAAGAAGTCTATCAGTCTCAATTGTTAATTGAGCCCACCCCCCAGCTTCAACAGACTTTTGGGGAAGGCTGTTCGAGATATCCATCACCCTGTTTGTGAAGGAGTACTTTCTGAATGACCTAATTCTCTTTTCCCTTGTTCTGGACTCTATCGGAGCTGGGATCCTACAACCCAATGCTGAGGCCTTCCAGGACATGTTTATCCAGGCTCCTTACACCATCTTCCTGCTTGTGCCAGACAGTTGGATCATCAGCACATTGGCCCTTAATTAGGTCCCACTTCCTTTGACCTGTGACAGCTTTTCTCTCTCCACCATTCAGATTTCCTCTCTGAATGACCCCCTCCACCTCCCAGTTCCCCACTCTTTCCCCCACTCCCTTGCTCAACAGCAACTTCCAGTTCTTATAATGTATACAAACTGAACCACATAAGGGGGCAGTAGGCCAGATAACCTAATTGGCAAAGCAGAAATGTCAAAGATCTGTAAAGCTGTAGATTACAGAGATGGAAGGATCAGACCATGAAGGGAATTGAACGCAAAGATGAGAATTTTAAAATTGAGTTGTTGCTTAACTGTGAACTAATTTACATCAGCGAGCACTGGGATGAGAAATGAACCAGACATGGCAAGTTCAGACATGAGCAGTAGATATTTGGATGATCTCACGTTTTCGGCGAGTGGAATGAGGAAGGTCAGCCAGGAGAGCATTGGAATAGATAAGAACCAGAGAAAACAAAGGCAAAAATGAGGGTTTCGGCAAATGAGCTGAGAGAGAGTCGAAGCATGGTGATGTTACAGATAGACGGTTTTAGTAACAATATATGCATTTGGTTTGAAGCTCATTTCTGAAAAGAAAATGAGATAAAGATTGCAAACAGGCCGGTTCTGCTTCAGACAGTTGTGAGGGACACAACCAAAGTTAAATAAATGGAGTTTATGATAGCCCGAAAACAATAGCTACATCCTTCTCACCATTGAATTGGAAGAAATTTTTGCTCATCCAGTACTGCATGTCAGATAGGCAGTCTGATCATTCTGAGCTTGGTGGTGAGGTAGAGCTGGCTGTCATGTAGGTGATGATGGCAGATTTGATCAATAATTATTCAATACCCAGTTTCCCTTTCATCCTCCTCTCTCTCTCTGTTTAACACTACTTTCCCCTCTCTCTCTCCCCCTCACCCTCCCTCTCTCTAATACCCAGTTCCCCCTCTTCCCCTGTCCATGTCCTTGGTCTCTTTTTTCTGTTTAATGTCTAGTTATCCTCTCTTCTCTCGCATGCTCTCTCTCTCTGTCTCTGATACCCATTTCTCTTTCTCCTCTCTGTTAAACACCAAGTTCCCTTCTCTTTCCCAGATCTCTCCCTTTCTCTATTTAATACTTAGTTTTCCTCTGTTCACCTGACCACTCTGTCCATTAAAATGGAGAAGTTGGAGTTATTTTTGTTCTGGTTAATGAAAAATGTTTCTTTGCTTCTCCTGAATGCAGCTTTCCATTTTGGAGGTTACAGAAAACTGCTGATGTAGTCCAGAAACTGGAGCACAACCTGAAGTTGTTAGCCACCAAAATTAAACAGCATCGGCTGGGAGATGGAGTGATGGATCTCAGCGAGCAATCCACACAGCTGCTGTTTGGAGAGGTAATAAAGGGTTCAACTTGAAAAGGGTGCTAAAATCTAAAATCTGATGTTTCACATTAACTCCATGCTCTCTTCTTCAGTCATCCAATTCTTAGGAACCATTTTTACATTGAGACTTGATGGTGCCAACCTGTTGTAGGGAGTAAAGTGATTTATCAGAATTCCTTGTCCAACATCTCTCCAGCAGCCACCAACTTCAAGGCCTCCAGCATTTCACAACACTAGCTTTTTTGCTTTTTAGTGAACTAGGGTACAGTAAAACCTATAGCACCTTTTCCCCAGCACTGATAATAGTCACTACTCTTATTTGTCCAGGTATTTTGGTTAACGCTGTGGCAATTCCATAGTTCTGCCATTGAGACTGGAAGCATTTCCAATTTATCCTCAAATCGCTGTTTATCTCCATGTAATCTGGTGCTGGAAAGCCATACTGACTAACCCAGCAAACAATGTTTTGTACAAAATTGTAGACTGAACTTTTAATTATTCTCTGTTGATTCTGACAGCAGCTGGCTCTCTTTCAGTTATCAAAATCCACTCAAATTCAACTGTACACCTCTGACATCATGCTTCATGTTATGGATAAAAATAGCTTCTGCCCAAAGCCCTTACCTAAGATGACCTCAATGGTCACATGATTATGGCAAGGCAAAGTGCTCAAAGGCATTTCTCCAAACAGCTTTAGCTCTGTACCGAGTGGAGGTCTCAAGGTGCAGGCCCCCCTACAGGCTCAGGCCCTGTCCATGCAGCCCCCCCCCCCCCCCCCAACCTCCAGGCTCAGGCCGTTCCCCTCTAGGCTCAGGCCCCTCTCAGGATGCAAACCCCTCCCTAAGTGTAAGCTCCCAGGCCTAGGGCCAACCTCCAGGCCTCACTCCAGGCCCAGGACCCTCTTCAGTTTCAGGCCTTTCACTCAGAGGTTGCCGTTCACTGACCTCAAGCTGTCTGAAGAAATAAATGGGAGTTCACAGCCAGTCTGTGGGGAGAACCAGTGGGTGGGCAGGGAAACTCGAGTGTAGAATGGTCAAACATCGCTGACGAATGCTAACTGGTAGTGACAGGCCTCCTGTCTCATGTAACATTATTGGTGGTTGCCAGGGAGTAACTCAGAATATCAATGCTACTGGAACAGCTTGACTCAGAATCAACAGAAGGTCAAAGAGAAGGCCTTTACTGTAAACACTCTGTGAATGCTGAGACCAGTGATTTTCACACATGTCTACAGGGAGGCTGATCTTTGGAACAGATGGTCCTCACCCACTCACTCACTCACAGGATTATTTCTCTGCCCATGTTCATTCCATTGGGAACATTTTGAATGGTTTGCTTAGTCTGCTGCCTGATGTAGTCGCTTTCCTCAAAGTGTCCGACACTGCCAAACTCACTCCTCCCCTCCCCCACCTGCCTGGCTCACTCCCCCTCCCCCACCTGCCTGGCTCATCCCCCCTCCCCCACCTGCCTGGCTCATCCCCCCTCCCCCACCTGCCTGGCTCATTCCCCCTCCCCCACCTGCCTGGCTCATTCCCCCTCCCCCACCTGCCTGGCTCACTCCCCCTCCCCCACCTGCCTGGCTCATCCCCCCTCCCCCACCTGCCTGGCTCATCCCCCCTCCCCCACCTGCCTGGCTCATCCCCCCTCCCCCACCTGCCTGGCTCATCCCCCCTCCCCCACCTGCCTGGCTCATCCCCCCTCCCCCACCTGCCTGGCTCATCCCCCCTCCCCCACCTGCCTGGCTCATCCCCCCTCCCCCACCTGCCTGGCTCATTCCCCCTCCCCCACCTGCCTGGCTCGTTCCCCCTCCCCCACCTGCCTGGCTCATTCCCCCCCCCCCCCCCCCCCCCCCCCCCCCCCGCCCCCAGGCCATCCCCAACCTGCCTGGCTTCACTGCACCTCACTGCTCAACTTGCCACGTCAGCATAAGTTGACAGTCTGAGTCTGTAGGTGAGGGCATGGTATGGACATTTGGGCAAGCCTGTGCTGATCAGCAGGTTGTCAGTCTGGGGACTCCAGTCTGCCTACCTGAGTTGGACTGGACTGGACTAAGCTGGGCTGGTTATCAGGCAAGGTCATTGCCTTGGCCTTCTGGTGCCTCTCTGTGTAACAAGTTCTCATTCTGGGTCAGTCTGGCTTCAGAGAAGGGAGGAGAACCCCACCTCCAGGTGCTCCTTCTTTGAGGGTAAACATGCTATTTTGGAAATTCCTTCCTTCTCCAGAGCTGTTTAGACTCAGTTCCAATTCAGCCCAGCTGACTTTGACTGTGCTTTTGAGTGTAAGTGCAAATTGAACGCCAGTATCTGTTGGATGTTCAACAGGTCTCACAAAGAGATTCTGAGTCTTGTATGGTTGACCATTAAGTGTTTATTGTTAACAAATAACTATGTACATATTTACATGATATAGTCAAAGCAAACCCCAAGCTTGCTTCTACACAGTCTCTGTCCAATCCATAACTGAATGCAGTCTCAGACCATGTTTCACTTTACATCACTTTGGTGAGCCCACAGTTGGATTATTTGTGTACAATTCTGGTCGCCACATTATAGGAAGGATGTGATCGCACTGGAAGGGGTGCAAAGGAGATTAACCAGGATGTTGCCTGGGATGGAACATTGAAGTTATAAAGAGAGGTTGGGTAGTCTTGGGTTCTTTTCTCTGGAGCAGAGAAGACTGAGGGGCAACCTGATTGAGGTGTTGAAGATTATGAGGGGCATAGACAGGATGTATAGGGAGCAGCAGTTCCCCTTCGTTGAAGGGCAGGTTATGAGGGGACACAAGGTAAAAGTGAGAGGTGGGAGTTTAGGGGGGATTTGAGGAAAATCTTTTTTACCCAGAGAGTGGTGACAGTCTGGAATGTGCTGCCTGGGAGGGTGGTGGAGGCGGAATGGCTCACACCCTTTAAAAAGCACCTGGATGCGTACTTGGCACGCCATAACATTCAAGGCTATGGGCCAAGTGCTGGCAAGTTGGATTAGGTGGGCAGGTCAGGGCCTCTTCTGCACTGCAAGTGGCACTGTTTCCCACTCCCACATTAATCCTTGCTGTTCCAGATATCCTTATACTACATCTTCCCCAATCTTTACCCATTACAATCGGATTACCTCTTCTCCCCTCCCTCAAGTCTCTGACTTTATAAATTCAGATGGTCTGAAGGCTTAACAATTCTTACAAATCTTGTTCTGGTTACATTTGGAGGAGTGGTACGTTCTGCTAATTTGTCAACCTTTGATGATTCAGAATTTAAGTTGTAGTTTGAGTTTCTGCCACATGGATCTTCTCATTCTCCGTATTGTAGGACGTTCACTTCAAGGGATGAGGAGGAGGTTCCCCTTGTGGTACCTTCTATTGCAGGCAGAAGTTTGCCACTGCCTGTAGGGCTCTTTTTGATCCAAAATGTTTCAGTAGTCCTGGAATGAGTTTCTTTGGCAACATTAGGAGTTGAGTGTGAATTGTCCTACCCATCAGGAGCTCTGATGGGGCCAATCCATATTGCAGCGGGGTGGATCTAGAAGTTAAAAGCACCAAAGGGAAATTGTTGTTCTTTCTCAGAAGAACTTTAATAGTATGGACGCCCCTTTCCACCTCACTGTTGAATTGTAGGTACCTTGGGGAGCTGGCGCGGTGCTGAAAGCTGTAACTGATGGCAAATTGGGTGAAGTATTTGTTTGCAAATTGTGAGCCATTACCGGAAACCATCAGGTCTCAGATGCCATGGCTCGCAAACACTTTCTTCAAGGATCTTAGGACCGCCTAGGTGGGTGTCATGTATAATTGCTTCTCCTCGCTGCATCGGGAGAAGTAGTCAAACATGATTAGGAGGACTTGCCATTAAAGACAAATGAATTGATTCCTATGGCCTGATAGGAAACTGTGTACAATTGAGGGGCACTCTCTGGCCTGGCCTGTGCATCGCACACACCTGGTAGTTTGTGATCATTTCTTCATGGCTCTTGTTATGCCTGACCATCATACTGCAGATTGGATACGCACTCTGCAATTTGTAATGTCCAAGTAACCTTGGTAAAATTTTTGGAGACTGTACTGACCAACTATTCATTGTATACGAGCAAATCTATCAGGGTCAAGTGCTTCTGCTGTTCAAACCAAATTTTCATGACAGTGTTACCTGGTCTCTGCTGTGGCTATCCTTGTTTACAGTAATGGCGAAGGCTGAAGTTTCCCTGAGATATCTGGCAGTTGTCACCTCACCAATTAGAAGTACGACTTGAGCGCCTCATTCATATTAATATCATGTATCGCAGGAAGATCGACCTGGATAGAGGGTGTGCAGTTGTTTGATGATTCCCTTGCGTTATGTATTAGTATTTATTCCTGTTGGATCCCTGGAGCTCTACTGTATTAATGTATGTACCAGAAATGATGGCGTAGATCTAGCGAGAGAAACAGAAAAAGAAGAAATAGCCTTGGAAGAGGTCGAGGTGTGGTGATCCTCAGGTTAAATCACCACCAGTCAGCTCTCCCCCTTAGCCATCTGGGACTATGGCAATTTTACCTTTACCGTACACTATTAATAAAGCTCTGTTGTTTTTAACCAAAGCTCGATTAGGTACCTTGTGCATAAGAAAATTGAGGTACTGCTGGAAATGTGGGTGTGAAGCGTGCATACAGGAAACCTGCTTAAGTGAACAAATGGTGGGTGTTTCCAGCATCATGGGACATTTTGTTGAAAATAAAGAGCAATGGAGCTCTTATCCTGAGCATTTTGACTATTTTGCGCAGGCAAACAAAAATATTTTGGTGCCCACTTTTCGGAATGTGATGAGGGGGAAAACCTTTAGGAGGGGATTCACCAGGCCTGCTCGCTGCTGGTGGGAATCCCAGTGGCCTGTTGAATGGGACATCAGGGCTAAAATGGGATTCCTGATGGGTGACAAACATATTGCGATTCACCTAGCCGGTCGCGCCAGCACCGATCAGGTTCCCGTCCAGACTGGGCAGGAACCTATTCATAGTGCAAAACTGCTCATTGTAATCTCATTAGTGAACTGAAAGCCTGAGTCAGCAGCCTCCCGCAATGCGGCGCATAGGTGGGAGGGGGTGTCTGCACCTCAAATGGGGGAAGGGGGGTTTGTGCTGGAGGGCTGATCTCAGGGGGATTTCCCCCATGGGTCGGGGATGCTTTGGCTGACCAACTTCACAGTGTGTTTAATGGTAGCAACTCACTATCAATGAAGCGAGTTCCACTGTCGCTTTCAGGCACCTGACCAGTAAAAGTGTTCACTCCTCATTGTATCCTGTAATAGCTCTGAGCTCTCATGTTCAATGATAATTCCATGGCCATCTGGAAACCTGTACGGTTGTATCAGCAATCCACTCACAATCTGTCCTAGCCCTTAGTTCATTTCATGACACCCAGCTATTGGCAGCCCTCTCGCTCACAGGAAATGTTGGAATCACTAGGGTTTTCTCCATTTCAAACTTTAATGAGCCCAAGCAGTTGGCATACGTCTTGGAACTCGCTTCATTGACAGCCCCATGGCAGAGGAGGGAGGGATATCGCTGAGGTTATTGTACAGAAGGTAGCAGTGGATAGATGTGTTGGCAGACAACCCACATCATAGAAATCATAGAAACCCTACAGTACAGAAAGAGGCCATTCGGCCCATCGAGTCTGCACCGACCACAATCCCACCCAGGCCCTACCCCCATATCCCTACATATTTACCCACAAATTCCTCTAACCTACGCATCCCGGGACACTAAGGGCAATTTTTAGCATGACCAATCAACCTAACCCGCACATCTTTGGACTGTGGGAGGAAACCGGAGCACCCGGAGGAAACCCACGCAGACGCAAGGAGAATGTGCAAACTCCACACAGACAGTGACCCAAGCCGGGAATCGAACCCAGGTCTCTGGAGCTGTGAAGCAGCAGTGCTAACCACTGTGCTACCGTGCCGCCCAAATCGCATCACATCAAATACCTCATCAGAGAAGGCTCCATAAAGGCTTATATTCGCTCCCTCTGCCCTGCAGCTGCTCATTCTGCCCTCTTCCTTATCCTATTGGGTAACAGTGATAATCTCCGAGCCTTCCTGGAGATCACAAGTGCTTTCTGACAAGTCTCTTATTTTAAAGATTGGCTTTATCATTCTGCACTGCAAAGGTTCCAGCTCTGTGACAAAATGCTTCACTCTGGGACACCACAGTAGATTCTGCAGAAGGAGCTGCTTGCCTGCAGGAAATTAACATCTGCGCCACATAAACAGCTGCCAAAGCTTGACAAGAAGGCAGAAGGGATGCATAGGTGCACCTGTGAGGTGACGGATCCTTGTTTGCTCAGGCATCAGATGACATCATCTTCCACCTGGACCAGGCCCATCAGGATGCCCGGGCTGAAGGCTTCAATGCTGTTGTCGGGATGCCCTGGGTTCAGGGGGTGATCGATGACACCCATGTCACCCTAAGAGCACTGAGCCTACATCAACAGGAAAGGTTGCACTCCCTGGTGGTGTGAAACCACCAGCTGAACATCATGCATGTCTCTGCACATTATCCTGGGAGTCTGCACAAATGCACATTTGGAGGCCTTCGAGGGTCACCCTTGGCTTAGAGGTTGGCTCGTGTGGGACAAGGGTTACCTGCTGAGGTCATGGCTAATGACGCCTGTGTAGAGGTCCAAGATTGAGATGGAGAACTGCTACAATGAGGTCCACTCTACCACCAGGAATGTCATTGAGTGGTGCGTAAGCCTCCTAAAGATGCATTTCAACTGTCTGGGACGGCTCTACAGTACAGCCCCCACAGGGGTGCTCAAATCGGGGTCACACGCTGTTGCCTACACAATTTGGCATAACAGTGGGGCGATATGGTGGAAGAGGAGGAGGGAGCATGCGGATGACCAGGACTGGGTGGAGGAAGAGCCCAGGAAGGACCCAGAGGAAGCTGCACAGGTGATGGCCAGGATCATACAGGAACGAAGGACCAGGGAGGCCCTTAGGGTCTTGAGATTTGCCAGCAGCTCAATCCCTACACACCCTAAGACTCTTCCTTCTTCAGTCCCTCATCTCTCCACCTTCCTCAGTCCCTAATCTTACATTCCCTCCCGCTCCTTCTGGGGTTCCCCAGATTTCACGTCAAGTTGAGGCAGCCTGCTGCTTTCCGTGCCCTGTGGCCTGTAATGTTCTTGGCAGGTGTCCTCTGGGGGCCTGGACCAGGAGGGCCTCGGCCACCTTCTGGGTGTCACAGGTGACACCATGTCAGCTTGTTCTGCCCGCTTCCCAGAAGATGCGCCAGTGTCAGTCCCTCATCTCCTCCCCCGTCCCGAGCCCCTCGTCTCTTCCTCATCCCCAGCCCCTCGACACACTTCCCCTTCCCCAGCCCCTCGACACACTTCCCCTTCAATCTTTTCCCTCTTCCCATGAACTGTGCCTCCCCTACGCTCCCCCTCCTCCCCCCCTCCCCCCTCAACCCCACTCCCAAAGGGCCACCGGTACCTTATACCAGGGTGATGGTCCTGGGTTGGCAGCGTCACTGGGTCTCTTTGCTGTGAGGAAAGTTGTGGTGGTCCTAATGATCACAAAATGTCTGACTCCTGTCTTTCCTTTGATATATTACTGAGGTCCTGGCTCATTCCTGACTGTGCGATGGGGCACTTTCATCTGGGGTACAGAAAGGCAGGGGGTGTGTGGGGTGCAGGGCGGCACTGAGAAGGGAGAGAGTTCAGGTTCACAGAATGGTGACAGTGTCAAACCAGAATGTCTAAGACTGGTGCTCTCATGGCCTCCCACTTCTGGGTGTGGCTGTAGAGTCTGTGGGAAGATCAGAGGCCCCCACCCCATTCCCCACGACTGACTGCTGAAGGGAAGTACAGAGAGTGAGAACTAACTCGATCTGGATGTGAAAAGTGGTTTAATTGTGATCCTTGACATTTTGTGCCGCCTTCTCCCTCACTAATGCTGTGTGACTGCACCCATGCCAACTCAGTGATCCTGTGTCTTCCTAATGTTATATTCCCTCTTCTAGGTGTTCCCCCAGATTGCATGTCAAGTGGAGGCAGCCTGCTGCTTTCCGTGCCCTGTGGCCTGTGATGTTCTTGGCAGGTGTCCTCTGGGGGGCCCCAGTCACCTTTTGGGAGTCACAGGTGACACAGTGTCACCCCGTTCTGCCCGCTTCCCAGGAGATGCGCCAGTGTCAGGAGGGGGGAAAATCAGAAGGAGTGCAGACTGCCAGAGTCTCCTTGATGGAAGGCCCCAAGTCAAAGAAGAGCTGCTTAAGTCAGAAGCTCTCACATACTTTGATCCTACTTTACCCATACAATTAGGTTGTGATACATCTCCCGATGGTGTAGGAGAGGCCTCCCACACCATGTCATCTGGTGAAGAAAGACTCATTGCTTTTGCTTCCTGAACTTTGAGCAAAGCTGGAGGTAACTGGCCAGATTGAATGGGAAGCACTGGGGATCATTTTTGGAACAGAATTTTGTGAACAGAATTCCCACTCACCTGAAGAAGGGGCTTGGAGCTCCGAAAGCTTGCGTGGCTTTTGCTACCAAATAAACCTGTTGGACTTTAACCTGGTGTTGTTAAACTTCTTACTGTGTTTACCCCAGTCCAACGCCGGCATCTCCACATCATGACTATCATTTTTGGAGCCAGGAAATTCCATCAGTTTCTGTGAGGGAGAGAGTTTACGTTGCTGACAGACTATCATCCACTCACAACCATTTTTGGACCACACACGGGAATTCCATCACTTGCGACAAATAGATTGCAAAGATGGGCATTGCTTTTGCCTCCACATACTTGTACCATTAAGTACTGACAGTCACTACCAGGCTGTTCATCAGACTGCTCAAATGAGAATATCTTCTACTTTGAACAAGTAGACAACACACCTGTCACTTCTAGGCAAGTGAGAAAACACACTAGGAGTGAACTTGTACTCTCAGAAGTGATGGATATGGTTTTATGAGGAGTCTTCAGAATTAACACCTAACCTGAAATCCTACTATTCGAGGAGAATGGAGCTGTCAGTGCAGTCAGGGGGACGCGATCTTACAAGCTCACCATGCCGGTCGATCAGCATGGTGAGCCGGGAAGATCGCGGGTGAGGATAAAAAACGATTTGTGCCCTGTTTTGCCAGCGAGACCAGGCACAAAGCCGATTAGCAAGAGTTAAAAGGACTTATCTAGCTCCACCGACAGAGACCAGGCAGCATGGTCACGCCGGGGCATCGTTGGCCATTAAAACCCCTGGGTGTTTGGAGCATGGCTGGGCTGTGGTCTGCCGGGGGGTCTGCCTCCAGTGGGGGGGAGGTTGCTGGGGGGTTTCTGCCGGGGTGGGAGGGGGTGTCTGCCAGAGGGGTCTGCCTCCCATGGTGGGGGGGCTATCTGCCGAGGGGGGAGATTGGGGTGCTCCTGGATGGACGGGGCGGGGGGGGGGGGCGGGTTCGGTTGGCCCAGGAATGCTCATGGGGGCCGTGATCAGGCCATGGGGGTGTCGGGAGGGGCAGCACTGTGTGAATCCCGGGCTGGCCAGCGATCGAGTTGACCAGCAAAGTGCAGGGGCCATTGCACATGCGCAGAGTCTCAGAACTATTGGACTCTGGTGTGAATAGACCCCGACCCCCTGAGCTTTTAATGAGATTCTCGATTGTGACCTCTGCAGTGCACGAAGTGTAGGAGATTCCAGTCTGAACTCCCACTGAAAAAACAATCATGATTTACACCAGTTTTCCCGTGAATTCAGCACTTAGAACTTTTTTGGGAGAATCACCCCCAATGACATTTCCTCCGATCAGTATGAAGAAGATGCCAGATGTTCGCCATCAACCATTCTGAGAGCGGAGACCTCCAGACTGAGTGACTATTGTTCATGTTGAACTTGTTTTGAAATTTTTGGGGGATGTACTATTTAAGGTGGGAGAAAATATTATGTATTTGTATTTATTCCTAGTGGCTCACTGAAGCATATTAATGTATGTGACTGAAAATATGTAATAGTCCTAGCAAGAGAAACTGAGCGATAAGCAGCAGCATTGGAAGTGATCACACACCAGTAATATAACTCTGTTCATTTGTAACCAAAATCTGTCCCACATATCACATCTCCAATTTACAACACCTTGGAACATGTGCCGTCTCAGTTGCAAATCTCAACACTGCCTTGTTGAGTTGTGCCTGGTCGACACAGATATGGATGAACCCATTTGGCTTCAGACCTGGGAACATACCAGCCCAGAACTCATGGGCTGTGGTATTTTCTGTGGTGTGAACAGGCACATGGGTTTGGCATCCTCCCTTAATGTACAAGTGCATGTGGTCCATAGTTACACCAATCCATTGAGGTGCTTGGGAAACTGTTTTTTTAAAATTTGGAACCAGATCCTTACTGGTCAATCTCGTCAATTTTCTGAAGGAGTTGGGGTCGACATTGGCCTTTCATCTTGAAAGGGAAAATTCTTGATCGTAAACGACACAATGTTTATCTTTGCATTGGAGTGTGACCTGCAATGTACCTTTAACTGGGAGTTTGACACCGCCTGCTTTGCACAACTCTGTTGTGGGTGGCATCAAACATGATGTCACCAGCCATGGTTCCTTCTCTGAGAGGACTATAACACTGATTTTCACGTCCAAATTGAAGTTGGTGCGGTGACCATTTACTAAAATGTCAACATTCCAAAAAGAGAATCCAGGTTCCTTGATCTCACCCAAGAAACATGGTTGGATCTCTTCCTGGTGTGGTGCCTCAATCTTGTTGATTATCCTGAGATGCTCCACCCATCTAGGTTTCTTAGCTGTACATTGCTTTTTGAAGTATCCTAGGCAGTTGCAATTAAAATACTGATGCTGAGATAAAACGCTTTTGCCTGTGGGGTCATTTGGCTCCACAGCACTGACATGGAGCCATCCTCTTGTGGTCTGTTTGTGCATTGTCTTCCTTGGCCTAGAGTCTCTCTACCCCTTTGCTGCTTTACTAACTGGACAGTTGGTGTTGCTCTGTAACATGGCTTGCTTTTGCCATGTAAAATAAATCGAAGCGATTGGTGGATTTCAGACTGTCTAATTATCTGGAGTCAGACCTTCCTTGGCCTGTGGTATATCTGAAAGAGCATCCTCAGCCATGCTGACAACAGTTCTGACCCGTGACTCTGATTTATGGTCACTGTAGTAATAGCCTTCAGTCAATCTGTAAAATATGTTTATTAGAGAGTCAGTCAGTTCTCTAGGCTGTTGGACATATTTGTTGAATTTTGCTTTCTCTCAAATTTTGTCACCTATTAAGTTATGCATCAAATAATTTTAGAACTTCATCAAATTTATGTGAGGATTTATTTATTCTTTGCCTCATAATAATATCATCGGCTATTGGACCTACTGAATAAAGCAGTGCATTCACTTGTTCCATTTCTGTCTTTTTATTGAACTTTGAAGCTAAGATGTATCTTAAGAATCTCTTCCAAGAAAGTCCCCAATTTTGTGTTTGGTCTGGTCATTGGATCAGTTCAAATTGGTCTGGTAATTTTGGTTTGTTGTCCATTGTTCCTTTAAAATTCAGGTGAGTATAGTTTTAAATATTGCACAGGTTAGAAGATGGCATCAGGGTAATTGTTGTTTCAAAGAGTTTTCCCGCACCTAATGTGCTTTGGTGGGCTCCCACAGCAATGGCAGGCCAGACCTCCTTGGGGTTTCATTTTTTGTTGCAATTTGTTAAATCAATGAGTTGGAGCCTTTCCTGCGATGTTGGGATATCTTTGGGCATTTTATAATTGGTTCCCAGCTTTGGCTGAGCTTTTTAAACTTTCTGCTTTTTGTCTGTACAGCAGTGCCATGTGATATGGTGTTGATTCTGACTCAGGCTGACTGTTGTGCTCTTGCAAATGGGCTGTTTTGATTTTTATACCGCACTAAAACTATTTAAACTAGTCCTGGTTTAGAACTGAATGTTTTGCTCACGCCTGCTAGGTCCTTTGACTCTGCACTATGTGGGCATTTACACTGGACCTCCATGAGTTCTTCTGAAGTCCTCAGCTGCACAGTGGAATTATTTCTTCTGCTTTTTAGCTTCCAATTCTGTTACGGAGCTTCTCTTAGATGACCTCTCTCTGTATATTTACTTCAAGTGCTTTCAGTTAGGTCTGAATGATGCTCCTTTAGTTTTCCAGTGTTTGAAGTTCTGCTCCAGTTTGTATGAGGTTCTGGAATTTTCCATTTGCTGCCACCATATAGTCAGTAGATCTCATAAAGAGATTCTGAGTCTTGTATGGTTGTATGTTAAGTATTTATTGATAACACGTAACTATGGACATATACAGATGTGTATATGATCTCTATATAATCTCTAAGCTAAGAGCAAACACCAAGCTTGCTTCTACACAGGTCTCTGACAAGTCCCCAACTGACCTTTTTCTCAAGTCATGTGTCTCTTTACATCACACTGTGGGCGGCACTACCTCCCAGTTCCACATTAACCCTTACTATGCCAGATACCCTTATACTACAGTACCCAGCCTCCAGATTAGCTTTGAGATTTCCCTTTGAAATGAGTAGAGTTTGTCCAAAATACACACGGGGCAGAATGTTACAGGCTTGTTGTGGCAGCGGCAAAGCCATAAAATATAGCGAGCCAATCAAAAGTTCACTGAGTTCGGCAGGACTGGAAAATCTTTTGACAGGAGCGAGCGTAATATTCTGACCATGGAGGGGGGAATAAGTGGACATAACGACACAGAGATGAACAAGGGCCTTCTCTCTCTCTCTCTCTTTCACACTGGTACAGATATTTTAGAGAATATAGATGTTGACATGAAATTGATAATGTAACATCCATCTCCTACCAGAGGGCCAGTACTGGGGAGTGCTACACTGTCAAGGGTCAGTACTGAGGGAGTGCTACACTGTCAAGGGTCAGTACTGAGGGAGTGCTACACTGTCAAGGGTCAGTGCTGAGGGAGTGCTACACTGTCAAGGGTCAGTACTGAGGGAATGCTACACTGTCAAGGGTCAGTGCTGAGGGAGTGCTGCATTGTCGGAGGGTCAGTCTTTAGGGATGCTGAACTGTTGGAGAGTCAGTACTGATGGAGCGTTATACTAACAGAGAGTCAGTACTGAGGGAGTGCTGCACTGTCACAGGGTCAGTACTGAGGGAGTGCTGCACTGTCACAGGGTCAGTACTGATGCAGTGCTGCACTGTCGGAAGGTCTGTACGGTGGGATTGCTGCACTGTCAGAGGGTCAGTCCTGAGGGAGGGTGGAACTGTTGCAGGGTGAGGACTGAGTGAATGACTGCACTCTTGGAGAGTCAATACTGGTGGAACGCTGCACTGATCGATGATATCTACTGAAGGAGTGCTGCACCCTCAGAGGGTCAATACTAAGGGAGTGCTGAACTGTCAGAGAGAGGGTCAGGACTAAGAGAGTGCTGTACTGTCAGAGGATCAGTAGTGATGGAGTGCAGCACTGTCAGAGGATCAGTAGTGAGGGAGTGCTGCACTGTCAGAGGGTCAGTAGTGAGGGAGTGCTGCACTGTCAGAAGGTCTGTATGGAGTAAGTGCTGCACTGTCGGAGGGTCAGTAGTGACAGAGTGCTGCACTGTCAGAAAGAGAGGGTAGAAGTGCAGGTTAATGATGAGGACTTTCAACTGGTTAAAGGAGCCAAGGACTCAGGAGAGGTTAGTAAATTTTCTAGACCAGATATAGAACAGAGAGTACAGAAGATGGCAGGAATCTAACCTCAGGCAGAGCAAAAATGGTGACAAGTATGAGAAGGGAGGTGGTCAATGCAGGACTGAGGGTGTTGGACCTAAATGCACGCAGTATATGGAACAAGGTAAATGAGCTTATTGCGCACATTGAAATTGGCTGGTACGATGTTGTGGGCATCACAGAGACGTGGCTGCAAGGGGATCAGGGCTGGGATCTAATTATCCAAGGATATGTGTTCTATTGAAAGGACAGGCAGATGGGCAAAGGGGGCAGGGTTGCATTTTTAGAAGGAATGAAGTTAAATCGATAGCAAGAAGCGTTATAGGATCAGAAGGCATAGAATCTCTGTGGGTAGAGTTGAGGAATTGCAAAGGTAAAAAGACCCTGATGGGAGTTATGCACAGGCCTAGCAGTAGTCAGGATGTGGGACAGAAAATAAATCAGGAGATAGAAAAGACATATAAAAAAGGCAATATTACAATAATCATGGGGGACTTCAATATGCAGGTGGACTGGGAAAATCAGGTGGATAGTGGATCCCAAGAAAAGGAATTTGTGGAATGTCTAAGAGATGGTTTTTTGGAGCAGCTTGTGACAGAGCCTACTAGGGAACAGGCAATTCTGGATTTGGTGATGTGTAATGAGGCAGACTTGATTAGGGAACTGAAGGTGAAGGAACCCTTAGGGAGCAGTGACCACAATATGATAGAATTTACCCTGCAGTTTGAGAGGGAAAAGCTGGAGTCAGATGTAATGGTATTACAATTAAATAAAGGTAACTACAAAGACATGAGGGAGGAGCTGGCCAGAGTTGATTGGAAAGGGAGCCTAGCAGGGAAGACAGTGGAACAGCAATGGCAGGAGTTTTTGGGGGTTATTCAGGAGGCACAACAGAAATTCATCCCAAGGAGGAGGAAACATGCTAAGGGGAGGACGAGGCATCCATGGCTGACGAGGGAAGTCAAGGGCAGCATAAAAGAAAGAGCATAGAAAGTGACGACGATTAGTGGGAAGCCAGAGGATTGGGAAGCCTTTAAAAGCGAGCAGAGGACAACTAAAAATGCAATAAGTGGGGAGAAGGTGAAATATGAGTGTAAACTAGCTAGTAATATAAAAGAAGATAGGAAGAGTTTTTTTCAATATATTAAAGGTTCAATAGGAGACAAAAATAGACATTGGGCCACTGGAAAATGAGGCTGGAGAAGTAATAATAGGAAACAAAGAAATGGCAGAGGAACTGAATAGTTACTTTGCATCAGTCTTCACAGTGGAAGACACCAGTGGGATGCCAGAGCTCCAGGAGAGTCACGGGGCACAGGTGAATGCAGTGGTCATCACTAAGGAGAATGTTCTGGGGAAACTGAAAGGTCTGAAGGTGGATAAATCACCTGGGCCAGATGGTCTGCACTCCAGGGTTCTAAAAGAGATAGCTGAGGAAATTATGTAGGCATTGGTGGTGATTTTTCAGGAATCACTGGAGACAGGGAGGGTTCCAGAGGACTGGAAAGTAGCTAATGTAACACCGCTGTTTAAGGAAGGAAGGGAGGCAGCATATGGGAAATTATAGGCCGGTTAGCCGGACTTCAGTCATTGGCAAGATTTTAGAGTCCATTATTAAAGATGAGATCGCGGAGGATTTGGAAATGCATGATAAAATAGGACTGAGTCAGCATGGCTTCATCAAGAGGAGGTCACGAGTGACAAATCTGTTAGAGTTCTTTGAGGAGGTAACAAGGAAGTTAGATAAAGGAGAACCAGTGGACGTGATTTATTTCGATTTCCGAAGGACTTTGACAAGGTGCCGCATAGGAGACTGTTAAATAAGTTAAGTGCCCATGGTGTTAATGGTAAGATCCTGGCATAGATAGAGGATTGGCTGACTGGCAGAAGGCAGAGAGTGGGGATAAGGGGGTCTTTTTCAGGATGGCAGCTGGTGACTAGTGGTGTGCCTCAGGGGTCGGTGCTGGGACCACAACTTTTCACAACATACATGAACAATTTGGAAGAAGGAACTGAAGGCACTGTTGCTAAATTTGCAGATGATACAAAGCTATGTAGAGGGACAGGTAGTATTGAGGAATCAGGGGGGCAGCAGAAGGACTTGGACAGGTTAGGAGAGTGGGCAAAGAAGTGGCAGATGGAATACAATGTGGAAAAGTGTGAGGTTATGCACTTTGGAAGGAGGAATGGAGGCATAGACTATATTCTAAATGGGGAAATCAGAAGCACAAAGGGACTTGGGAGTCATTGTTCAAGATTCTCTTAAGGTTAACGTGCAAGTTCAGTCGGCAGTTAGGAAGGTAAATGCAATGTTAGCATTCATGTCGAGAGGACTAGAATACAAGAGCAGGGATGTACTTCTGAGGCTGTACAAGGCTCTGGTCAGACCCCATTTGGAGTATTGTGAGCAGTTTTGAGCCCCGTATCTAAGGAAGAATGTGCTGGCCTTGGAAAGGGTCCAGAGGAGGTTCACAAGAATGATCCCTGGAATGAAGAGCTTATCGTATGAGGAACAGTTGAGGACTCTGGGTCTGTACACGTTGGAGTTTAGAAGGATGAGGGAGTATCTTATTGAAACTTACAGAATACTGCAAGGCCTGGATAGAGTGGACATGGAGAGGATGTTTCCACTCGCAGGAAAAACTAGAACCAGAGGGACGATCCTTTAAAACAGAGATGAGGAGGAATTTCTTCAGCCAGAAAATGGTGAATGTGTGGAACTCTTTGCCGCAGAAGGCTGTGGAGGCCAGGTCGTTGAGTGTCTTTAAGACAGAGATAGATAAGTTCTTGATTAATGAGGGGATCAAAGGTTATGGGGAAAAAGCAGAATGGAGCTGAGAAAAATATCAGCCATGACTGAATGGCAGAACAGACTCAATGGGCCGAGTGGCCTAATTCTGCTCCTATGTCTTATGGTCTGTACGGAGGGAGTGCTGCACTGTCGGAGGGTCAGTCCTGAGGGAGAGATGCATTGTTGCAGGGTGAGGACTGAGAGAATGACTGCACTGTCAGAGGGTCAGGACTGAAAGAGTGCTGCACTGGCAGAGGGTCAGAAGTGAGGGAGTGCTGCACTGTTGGAAAGTCTGTATGGAGGGAGTGCTGCACTGTCGGAGGGTCAGTCCTGAGGGATTACTGCACTGTTCCGGGGTGAGGACTGAGAGAATGACTGCACTATCAGAGGGTCAGGACTGAGAGTTTGCTGCACCGTCAGAGAGTCACTACTGAGAGAGTGCTACACTGTGTGAGGGTCAGTACTGAGGGAGCACTGCACTGTCAGAGAGTCAGTATTAAGCGAGTGCTGCATTGTCAGATAGTCAGAGCAGCTCTCCCTTAGTCCCATCAGAGGATCAGGAGTGAGGGAATGCTGCACAGTCAGAAGGTCTGTCCAGAGGGAGTGCTGCTCTATTGGAGAATCTGTAGTGAGGGAGTGCTGCACTCTCAGGGGTCAGTACTGAGGGAGTGCTGCACTCTCAGGGGTCAGTACTGAGGGAGTGCTGCACTGTCAGGGGTCAGTACTGAGGGAGTGCTGCACTGTCAGAGAGTCAGTACTGAGGGAATGCTGCACTGTCAGAGAGTCAGTACTGAGGGAGTGCTGCACTGTCAGAGGGTCAGTACTGAGGGAGTGCTGCACTGTCAGAGGGTCAGTACTGAGGGAGTGCTGCACTGTCAGAGGGTCAGTACTGAGGGAGTGCTGCACTGTCAGAGAGTCAGTACTGAGGGAATGCTGCACTGTCAGAGAGTCAGTACTGAGGGAGTGCTGCACTGTCAGAGGGTCAGTACTGAGGGAGTGCTGCACTGTCAGAGGGTCAGTACTGAGGGAGTGCTGCACTGTCAGAGGGTCAGTACTGAGGGAGTGCTGCACTGCCAGAGGGTCAGTACTGAGGGAGTGCTACACTGTCAGAGGGTCCCTCCTGAGGGAGTGCTGACTGTCAGAGGGTCAGTACTGAAGGAGTGCGGCACTGTCAGAGGGTCAGTACTAAGGGAGCGTTGCACTGATAGAGGGTGACCACGAAGGAGTGCTGACTGCCAGAGGGTCAGGACTGAGGCAGTGCTGCACTGTCAGAGGTCAGGACTGAGGGAGTGATACACTGTCAGAGGGTCAGTACTGAGGGAGTGCTGTACGGTCAGAGGGTCAGTACTGAGGGAGTGCTGCACTGTCGGAGGGTCAGTACTGAGGGAGTGATACACTGTCAGAGGGTCAGTACTGAGGGAGTGCTGTACGGTCAGAGGGTCAGTACTGAGGGAGTGCTGCACTGTCGGAGGGTCAGTACTGAGGGAGTGATACACTGTCAGAGGGTCAGTACTGAGGGGGTGCTGCACTGTCAGAGGGTCAGTACTGAAGGAGTGCGGCACTGTCAGAGGGTCAGTACTAAGGGAGCGTTGCACTGATAGAGGGTGACCACGAAAGAGTGCTGACTGCCAGAGGGTCAGGACTGAGGCAGTGCTGCACTGTCAGAGGGTCAGTACTAAGGGAGCGTTGCACTGATAGAGGGTGACCACGAAAGAGTGCTGACTGCCAGAGGGTCAGGACTGAGGGAGCGCTGCACGGTGAGGACTGAGAATGATTGCACTGTCAGAGAATCACTACTGAGGGAGTGCTGCACTGTCAGCGGGTCACTGCTGCGAGGAGTGCTGCACTGTCAGAGGTCAGGACTGAGGGAGTGCTGCACTGTCAGCGGGTCAGTGCTGAGGCAGTGCTGCACTGTCAGAGGTCAGGACTGAGGGAGTGCTGCACTGTCGGAGGGTCAGTCCTGAGGGACTGCTGTACTGTTGCAGGGTCGGTACTGAGAGTGTTGCACTGTCCGAAGATCAGAACTAAGAGAGTGCTGCAGTTTCGGAGGGTCAGCATTGAGAGAGTGCTGCACTGTCAAAGGGTCAGCATTGAGAGAGTACTGCATGGTCAGAGGGTCAGTACTGAGGGAATGCTGCCCTGTCAGAGGATCAGCACTGACGGAGTGCTGCACTGTCCAAGGGTCATTACTGAGGGAGCGCTATACTGAGAGAGCGTCAGTACTAAGAGAGTGTTGCACTGTCAGAGGGTCAGTCCTGAAAGAGTGTTGTACTGTGTGAGGGTTCAGTGCTGAGGCAGTGCTGCAAAGTTGCAGGCTTCTACTTTTGGATGGCATGTTAAACCGAATCCTTTGTACATGGTCATGGAACAGTTGTTCATGTGAGGGGACGTGTCATTTTGTTTATTGCTGTTAGTGGGATCTTATCATGCCTCTCACCTCTGGAGCTGTAATAAGCTTGAATATGGTTTTCCGATGAAGATGCAGGCTCAGTGAAAACGTTTTGGCTGGTAGCTAATCGAATTTAGCTGCCTTTAGTCTGTTGTGGTGTATCTCAATGCCTGTGCCTTTGCACTTGGTTGTTTCAGTTGAATTGTTTGAAGATTTTTCCAGTCTTTAATTGCTGTGCTCTCCCATTCACAGGAACACCATCTGCCTGACACCCTGGGGAAGGGTCACACTCCACAGGGAAGATACCTCGACCCGCATCAGCTAAAATATTCCTTAACTCTTTCCCCTTACACCGGCATCGATTCCAAGCAATTCTGGACGGTCCAACAGGAAGGAAGAGAGAGATTCTGGCTCAGACACCCATCAGCAGCAAAATCATCTTCTGTAATTCCTTGGGTTATTTCTCTTTTCTCTTTATTTTCTGAGTGGGCTCAGTCACCTCTGCATCCACAAGGCTTTTCATTGCCCAACTCCAGTCCACTCCAATCCAGCAGTTTGCAAGTTTTGTCTGGTAGTTCATGTTTCAAACATTTCACACAGCACTGCCCCCAATCTAGAACCCATTCACCAATTAGTCTCTCAACCCACAGGATAACTGGTTAGAAACTGGTACAGAAAGAAGTATTTCAGCATGGTGTGCAGAGACCCATCATGTGAGCAACACAGAGGGAGTGTTTCTCTGTATATAACCCCATGCTGTACCTGTCCTGGGAGAGTTTGATGGGCATGGTGTGGAGATGCTGGCGTTGGACTGGGGTGAACACAGTAAGAGTTTTAACAACACCAGGTCAAAGTCCAACAGGTTTATTTTGCTACCAAATAAACCTGTTCGACTTTAACCTGGTGTTGTTAAAACTCTTACAGAGTTTGATGGGGACAGTGTAGAGGGAGAATTACTCTGTATCTAACCCCATGCTGTACCTGTCCTGGGAGTGTTTGATGGGACAGTGTGGAGGGAATTATACTCTGTAGCTAACCCTGTGTGCTAACTGTCCTGTGAGTGTTTGATAGGACAGTGTAGGGAGCTTTATTCTGTATCTAACCCCATGCTGTACCTAGGAGTTTGATGGGGACACTGTAGAGAGAGTTTTACTCTGTATCTAACCCCGTGCTGTACCTGTCCTGGAAGTGTTTGATGGGGACAGTGTAGAGGGAGTTATACTCTATATCTAACCCCGTGTGGTAACTGTCCTGGAAGTGTTTGATGGGGACAGTGTAGAGGGAGCTTAACTCTGCATCTGCCCCCATACTGTACTGTCCCGCTAGTGTTTGCTGGGGACAGTGTAGAGGGAGCTTTATCCTGTATCTAACCCTGTGCTGTATCTATCCTGGGAGTGTTTGATGGGGACAGTGTAGAGGGAGCTTTACCCTGTATCTAACTCTGTGCTGAACCTGTCCTGGGAGTGTTTGATGGGCACAGTAAGAGTTTTAACAACACCAGGTTAAAGTCCAACAGGTTTATTTGGTAACAAATACCATTAGCTTTCGGAGCGCTGCTCCTTCGTCAGATGGAGTGGAAATGTGCTCTCAAACAGGGCACAGAGACACAAAATCAAGTTACAGAATACTGATTAGAATGCGAATCTCTGCAGCCAACCAGGTCTTAAAGATACAGACAATGTGGGTGGAGGGAGCATTAAGCACAGGTTAAAGAGATGTGTATTGTCTCCAGACAGGACAGCTCGCAAGTCCAGGAGGCAAGCTGTGGGGGTTACAGATCATGTGACATAAATCCAACATCCCGGTTTAGGCCGTCCTCATGTGTGCGGAACTTGGCTATCAGTTTCTGCTCAGCGACTCTGCGCTGTCGTGTGTCGTGAAGGCCGCCTTGGAGAACGCTTACCCGAAGATCAGAGGCTGAATGTCCGTGACCTCTGAAGTGCTTCCCCACAGGAAGAGAACAGCCTTGCCTGGTGATTGTCGAGCGGTGTTCATTCATCCGTTGTCGTCACACATGCATTCTTGGACACACGCATCTCCATTAAGGACGGTCACCTCAGCACCTCACTGTACCGCAAGCCCACGGATAACCTCACGATGCTCCACTTCTCCAGCTTCCACCCTAAACACGTAAAAGAAGCCATCCCCTAGAGACAAGCCCTCCTTATACACAGGATCTGCCGGATGAGGAGGATCGCAACAGACACCTCCAGACGCTGAAAGATGCCCTCATAAGAACAGGATATGGCGCTCGACTCATCGATCAACAGTTCTGATGCGCCACAGCGAAAAACCACACCAACTTCCTCAGAAGACAAACACGGGACACGGCGGACAGATTACCCTTCGTCGTCCAGTACTTCCCCAGAGCGGAGAAGCTATGGCATCTCCTCCGGAGCCTTCAACATGTCATTGATGAAGACGAACATCTCGCCAAGGCCATTCCCACACCCCCACTTCTTGCCTTCAAACAACCACGCAACCTCAAACAGACCATTGTCCGCAGCAAACTACCCAGCCTTCAGGAGAACAGTGACCACGACACCACACAACCCTGCCACAGCAACCTCTGCAAGACGTGCCGGATCATCGACACGGATGCCATCATCTCACGTGAGAACACCATCTACCAGGTACACGGTACCTACTCTTGCAACTTGGCCAACGTTGTCAACCTGATACGCTGCAGGAAAGGATGTCCCGAGGCATGGTACATTGGGGAAACCATGCAGACGCTATGACAACGGATGAATGAACACCGCTCGACAATCACCAGGCAAGACTGTTCTCTTCCTGTGGGGGAGCACTTCAGCAGTCACGGGCATTCAGCCTCTGATCTTCAGGTAAGCGTTCTCCAAGGCGGCCTTCACGACACACGACAGCGCAGAGTCGCTGAGCAGAAACTGATAGCCAAGTTCCGCACACATGAGGACGGCCTAAACCGGGATGTTGGATTTATGTCACATGATCTGTCACCCCCACAGCTTGCCTCCTGGACTTGTGGGCTGTCCTGTCTGGAGACAATGCACATCTCTTTAACCTGTGCTTAATGCTCCCTCCACCCACATTGTCTGTATCTTTAAGATCTGGTTGGCTGTAGAGATTCGCATTCTAATCAGTATTCTGTAACTTGATTTTGTGTCTCTGTGCCCTGTTTGAGAGCACATTTCCACTCCATCTGACGAAGGAGCAGCGCTCCAAAAGCTAATGGTATTTGCTACCAAATAAACCTGTTGGACTTTAACCTGGTGTTGTTAAAGCTCTTACTGTGTTCACCCCAGTCCAACGCCGGCATCTCCACATAGTGTTTGATGGGGACAGAGTAGAAGGGGCTTTACTGTATCTAACCTCATGCTTTACCTGTCCTCAGAGTGTTTGGTGGGGACACTGTAGAGGAAGGTTTACCCTCTATCTAACCCTGTGCTGTACCTGTCCTGGAAGTGTTTGATGGGGACAGTGTAGAAGGAGCTTAACTCTGTATCTAACCCATGCCGTACCTGAAACAAAACAGAAAATGCTGGAAAATCTCAACAGGTCTGACAGCAGCTGTGGGGAGAAAATAGAGCCAACATTTCGAGTCTAGATGACCCTTCATCAGAGCTGAGAGCAAAGAGAATCAGCAGAGATTTATAGAATGAGGGTGGGGGGAGGTGGAATGGGACAAAGGGAATGTAAATGAGGGTACAGAGGCTGAGAAGGTGCTACAACTGGCCATTAAGTGATAAGAATGTGTGAATGGCAGAACAGAGGTACAGATTGTTAAAGGACTGCCTGAGGATTGTAGTAGTTGCCCTGAGTGGGGGGAGGGGGCAAGAAGGAGAGCAAGAAGAGTGGTAAAATAGAAGTGAGAAAGAAGGATAATACAAATGGATGAATGAGATGAAACAAAATGAAATAAAATAAATGGAAATGGGGTGAAAGTGAAGGGGAGAGTTCATGCTGTGAAGCTGTTGAACTCAATGTTCAGTCCAGAAGGCTGTAAAGTGTCCAATTGGAAGGCCAGGTGCTGTTCCTCCAGTTTGCGTTGGGGTTCACTAGAACATTGCAAAAGGCCAAGGACTGATATGTGGACAGGAGAGCAGGGTGATGTGTGGAAGTGGCAAGCGACAGGAAGATCTGCTTGCGGATGGACCGAAGGTGTTCAGCAAAGTAGTCACCCAATCTGCATTTGGTCTCTCCAGTGTAGAGCAGATCGCATTGGGAGCAGCGAATGCAATAGACCAGATTGAAGGAGGTGCACGTGAAGCACTGCTTCACCTGAAAGGGGTGTTTAGGACCTGGGATGGTGAGCAGGAAGGAGGTAAAAAGGCAGGTGTTGCATCTTTTATGATTAGATGGGAAGGAGCTGTGGGCAAGGGGTGAGGTGTTCGGTGTGATTGAGGAGTGGACCAGGGTGTTCCGGAGAAAATGGTCCCTGCGGAATGCTGACGGGGGAGAGAGAGAACAAAGAACAAAGAAAAGTACAGCACAGAATCAGGCCGTTTGGCCCTCCAAGCCTGCGCCGATCGTGATGCCTGCCTTAAATAAAACCGTGTGTACTACGGAGTCCGTATCCTTGCATTCCCATCCGATTCATGTATTCATCTTGTTGCCCCTTAAACGCCACTATCATATCTGCTCCCACCACCTCCCATTCCAGACATTCACCACTTTCTGTGTAAAAAAACTTGCCTCGCATATCTCCTTTAAACTTTTCCCCATGCACTTTAAACCAATGTCTCCTAGTACTTAACTTTTCTACCCTAGGAAAGAGCATCTGGCTATCCACTCTGTCCATGCCACTCATAATCTTGTAAACCTCTATCAGGTCATTCCTCAAACTCCGTCATTCCAGTGAGAAGAAACCGAGTTTATCCATCCTCTCCTAAAAGCTGATACCCTCCAGACCAGGCAACATCCTGGTAAACCTCTACTGTACCCTCTCCAAAGCATCCACATCTTCTGGTAGTGTGGTGACCAGAATTGTACGCAATCTTCTAAATGAGGCTGAACTAAGGTTCTGTACAGCTGCAACACGACCTGTGAATTTTTATACCCAGTGCCCCAACCGCTGAAGGCAAGCATGCTGTATGCCTTCTTGACTACCTTAATCACCTGCATTGCCACTTTCAGTGATCGGTGGACATGTACACCCAGATCTCTCTGTCTGTCAATACTCCTAAGGATTCTACCATTTACTGTATAATTCCTACATGCATTGGACCTTCTAAAATGCATTATTTCACACTTGTCCAGATTAAACCCCATTTGCCATTTCTCCACCCAAGCCTCCAACTGGTCTATATCTTCCTGTATCCTCTGACAATCCTCTTCACTATCCACAACTCCACCAATTTCTGTGTCATCTGCAAACTTACTAATTAGACCAGCTACATTTTCCTCCAAATCATTTATATATACTACGAACAACAAAGGTCCCAGAACTGATCCCTGTGGAACACCATTCGTCACAGCCTTCCATTCAGAAAAGCACCCTTCTACTGCTACCCTCTGTCTTCTATGGCCAAGCCAGTTCTGTATCCGTCTTGTCAGCTCTCCTCTGATCCCGTGTGACTTCACCTTTCGTACTAGTCTACCATGAGGTACCTTGTCAAAGGCTTTACTGAAGTCCATGTATACAACACTCACTGCCTTTCGCTCATCTATCATCTTCGTCACTTCCTCGAAAAACTCGATCAAGTTAGTGAGGCACAACCTCCCCTTCACAAAACCATGCTGTCTATCACTAATAAGTCAATTTGTTTCCAAATGTGAGTAAATTCTGTCCCTAAGACTCTTTTCCAATACTTTCCACCACTGACATAATGCTCATCGGCCTATAATTTCCTGGATTATCCCTGCTGCTCTTCTTAAACAATGGAACAACAAAGGCTATCCTCCTGTCCTCTGGAACGTCACCTGCAGCCAATGAAGATACAAAGATTTCTGTCAAGGCCCCAGCAATTTCTGCTCTTGCCTCCCTCAGTATTCTGGGGTAGATCCCATCAGGCCCTGGGGACTTATCTACTTTAATGCTTTTTAAGATGCCCATACCTCCTTTTTGATATCGACATGACCCAGAATATCTACACACCCTACCCTAGGCTCCTCATCCACCAAGTCCCTCTCTTTGGTGAATACTGAGGCAAAGTATTCATAGAAATCATAGAAACCCTACAGTACAGAAAGAGGCCATTCGGCCCATCGAGTCTGCACCGACCATAATCCCACCCAGGCCCTACCCCCATATCCCTACATATTTTACCCGCTAATCCCTCTAATCTACGCATCCCAGGACACTAAGGGGCAATTTTAGCATGGCCAATCAACCTAACCCGCACATCTTTGGACTGTGGGAGGAAACCGGAGCACCCGGAGGAAACCCACGCAGACATGAGGAGAATGTGCAAACTCCACACAGACAGTGACCCAAGCCAAGAATTGAACCCAGGTCCCTGGAGCTGTGAAGCAGCAGTGCTAACCACTGTGCTACCGTGCCGTGCCGCCCTATTCATTTGTGAAGGGGAGGTCGTGCCTCACTAACTTGATCGAGTTTTTCGAGGAAGTGACGAAGATGATAGATGAGTGAAAGGCAGTGAGTGTTGTATACATGGACTTCAATAAAGCCTTTGACAAGGTACCTCATGGTAGACTGGTACGAAAGGTGAAGTAACACGGGATCAGAGGAGAGCTGACAAGATGGATACAGAACTGGCTTGGCCATAGAAGACAGAGGGTAGCAGTAGAGGGGTGCTTTTCTGAATGGATTCATTTAGTAATTCGCCCATTTCCTCTGGTTCCATGCATAGATTCTCTCTACTATCCTTGAGTGGACCAACCCTTTCCCTGGCTACCCTCTTGCTCTTTACATACTAAGGGAAGATGTGCTGAGTAGTGGCATCATGCTGGAGCTGGCGGAAGTGACAGAGGATGATCCTTTGAATGCGGAGACTAGTAGGGTGAAAAGTGAGGACAAGGAGGACCCTATCCTGGTTCTGGGACGGAGGGAAGGGGCCAAGAGCAGTGGCCCGGAGGATGGGTTGGACGGGGTCAACCTCAGTGGGTGGATAACCATGATTGAGGAAGAAGGAAGACATATTGGAAAGGTGCTCAAAGTGTCCATTAAGTGATCAGAATGCGTGAATGGCAGAACAGAGACACAGATCGTTAAAGGACTGCCTGAGGAATGTGAAATATTTTGGAAAGTGGCGTCATCCGAACAGATGTGGCGGACATGAAGGAACTGAGAGAATGGGCTGGAGTCCTTACAAGATGTGAGGTGTCAAGAGCTGTAGTCAAGGTAGTTGGGGGAGTTGGTGGGCTTGTAATGGATACTAGTGAATAGGCTATCACCAGAAATGGAGACAGAGAGATCAGAGAAGGGATGAGAAGTGTTGGAGGTGGACCATGTGAAAACAGATGTTGCCAGACCTGCTGAGATTTTCCAACATTTTCTGTTTTTGTTTCAGATTCTAGCATCTGCAGTATTTTGCTTTTACCCATGCTGCACCTGTGCTGGGAATGTTTGATGGGCATGATGTGGAGATGCCGGCGTTGGACTGGGGTAAACACAGTAAGAAGTTTCACAACACCAGGTTAAAGTCCAACAGGTTTATTTGATAGCAAAAGCCACAAGCTTTCGGAGCGCTGCTCCTTCGTCAGGTAAGTGGGAGTTCTGTTCACAAACAGGGCACATAAAGACACAAACTCAATTTACAAAATAATGGTTGGAATGCGAGTCTTTACAGGTAATCAAGTCTTAAAGATACAGACAATGTGAGTGGAGAGAGCGTTAAGCACAGGTTAAAGAGATGTGTACTGTCTCCAGACAGGACAGTTAGTGAGATTTTGCAAGTCCAGGCAAGTCGTGGGGGTTACAGATCATGTGACATGAACCCAAGATCCCGGTTGAGGCCGTCCTCATGTGTGCGGAACCTGGCTATTAGTCTCTGCTCAGCGACTCTGCACTGTCGTGTGTCGTGAAGGCCGCCTTGGAGAATGCTTACCCGAAGATCAGAGGCTGAATGCCCGTTCATTCATCCATTGTCGCAGCGTCTGCATGGTCTCCCCAATGTACCATGCCTCGGGACATCCTTTCCTGCAGCGTATCAGGTAGACAACATTGGCCGAGTGTGTACCTGGTAGATGGTGTTCTCACATGAGATGATGGCATCCGTGTTGATGATCTGGCACATCTTGCAGAAGTTGCTGTGGCAGGGTTGTGTGGTGTTGTGGTCACTGTTCTCCTGAAGGCTGGGTAGTTTGCTGTGGACAATGGTCTGTTTGAGGTTGCGCGGTTGTGCCCGTTGTATCGCGACAAAAGCTGGGGGTTCTTTGTACAATGG
The DNA here is from genome assembly GCF_964213995.1 of Mustelus asterias. Classification (NCBI taxonomy): domain Eukaryota; kingdom Metazoa; phylum Chordata; class Chondrichthyes; order Carcharhiniformes; family Triakidae; genus Mustelus; species Mustelus asterias. The sequence goes on from NC_135809.1 coordinate 70,621,161, forward strand.
TTTCAGGAATGCCCTCGATGTAGCCGGAGAGGTTCTCGCACAGGGTCCCATTGCCCGACACGATGGGACGGCCGGGTGTGTTTGCCTTGTGCATCTTCGGGAGGCAGTAGAGATCTCCAACGCGGGGAGTACGTGGGATGAGAGCACGGAGGGTGCTCTGAAGGTCCGGATCAAAGGTCTTGATCAGTCTGTTGAGTTGACGGGTGTGTTCTTTGGTCGGATCTGCCGGTAACTGTCTGTAGTGTTCCACATTGTTCAGTTATCTTGCTCACAGATAACCTCACGATGCTCCACTTCTCCAGCTTCCACCCTAAACACGTTAAAGAAGCCATCCCCTACGGACAAGCCCTCCGTATACACAGGATCTGCTCGGATGAGGAGGATCGCAACAGACACCTCCAGACGCTGAAAGATGCCCTCATAAGAACAGGATATGGCGCCCGACTCATCGATCGACAGTTCCGACGCGCCACAGCGAAAAACCGCACCGACCTCCTAAGAAGACAAACACAGGACATAGCGGACAGAGTACCCTTCGCCGTCCAGTACTTCCCCGGAGCAGAGAAGCTATGACATCTTCTCCGGAGCCTTCAACATGTCATTGATGAAGACGAACATCTCGCCAAGGCCATCCCCACACCCCCACTTCTTGCCTTCAAACAACCGCACAACCTCCAACAGACCATTGTCTGCAGCAAACTACCCAGCCTTCAGGAGAACAGTGACCACGACACCACACAACCCTGCCACATCAACCTCTGCAAGATGTGCCGGATCATCGACATGGATGCCATCATCTCACGTGAGAACACCATCCACCAGGTACACGGTACATACACTTGCAACTCGGTCAACGTTGTCTACCTGATATGCTGCAGGAAAGGATGTCCCGAGGCATGGTACATTGGGGAGTCCATGCAGACGCTACGATAACGGATGAATGAACACCGCTCGACAATCACCAGGCAAGAGTGTTCTCTTCCTGTTGGGGAACACTTCAGCGGTCACGGGCATTCGGCCTCTGATCTTCGGGTAAGCATTCTCCAAGGTGGCCTTCACGACAATGCAGAGTCGCTGAGCAGAAACTGATAGCCAAGTTCCGCACACATGAGGACGGCCTCAACCGGGATCTTGGGTTCATGTCACATGATCTGTAACCCCCACGACTTGCCTGGACTTGCAAAATCTCACTAACTGTCCTGGCTGGAGACAATACACACCTCTTTAACCTGAGCTTAACGCTCTCTCCACTCACATTGTCTGTATCTTTAAGACTTGATTACCTTTAAAGACTCGCATTCCAACCATTATTTTGTCAAATTGAGTTTGTGTCTCTGTATGCCCTGTTTGTGAACAGAACTCCCACTCACCTGACGAAGGAGCAGCGCTCCGAAAGCTAGTGGCTTTTGCTACCAAATAAACCTGTTGGACTTTAACCTGGTGTTGTGAGACTTCTTACAATGTTTGATGGGGACAGAGTAGAGAGAGCTTTACTCTGTATCTAACCACGTGCTGTATCTATCCTGGGAGTGTTTGATGTGGACAATGTACATAGAACATAGAACAGTACAGCGCAGAACAGGCCCTTCGGCCCACGATGTTGTGCCAAGCTTTATCTGAAACCAAGATCAAGCTATCCCACTCCCTAACATCCTGGTGTGCTCCATGTGCCTATCCAATAACCGCTTAAATGTTCCTAAAGTGTCTAACTCCACTATCACTGCAGGCAGTCCATTCCACACCCCAACCACTCTCTGCGTAAAACCTACCTCTGATATCCTTCCTATATCTCCCACCACGAACCCTATAGTTATGCCCCCTTGTAATAGCTCCATCCACCCGAGGAAATAGTCTTTGAACGTTCACTCTATCTATCCCCTTCGTCATTTTATAAACCTCTATTAAGTCTCCCCTCAGCCTCCTCCGCTCCAGAGAGAACAGCCCTAGCTCCCTCAACCTTTCTTCATAAGACCTACCCTCCAACCAGGCAGCATCCTGGTAAATCTCCTTGTAGAGAGCGATTTACTCTGTACCTAACTCCATGTTATACCTGTCCTGGGAGTGTTTAATAGCGACAGTCTAGAGGGAGCTTTACTTAGTATCTAACTCCAATCTGTGCTTGTGCAGTGGGGTTTGATGTAGACAGTTTCTGGAGTAATAGTCTATTGGTAATGCCACTAAGCCATCATCTCTGCATTACCCAGTATCTAGCCCTGTACTATACCTGTCTTGGAAATGTTTGATGAGGACACTGCAGAGGAAGCTTTGCCTGTATCTTTCACTTTGCTGGACCTATCCTGGGAGTGTTTGATGCAGACATTGTAGAGGGGGCTTTACTCTGTATCTAACCCCATGCTGTACCTGTCCTGGTGTTTATGATGTTTGAGTGAAGAGGGTGATTTACTCTATACCTAACCCTGTGCTGTACCTGTCCTGGGAGTGTTTGATGGGGACAGTGTAGAGGGAGCTGTACTCTGTATCTAGCCCTATGCTGTAACTGTCCTGTTCGTCTTTGTTGTAGATGGAGTTTTTCTCCATACCTAAGCCAAGGCTGTACCTGTCCGGGGTGTATTTGATTGGGACATGTGGAGGGAGCTTTACTCTCTATCTGTCCCCATGCTCTATGTGTCCTGGGTGTGTTTGCTTCGAACAGTGTCAAGTGAGCTCTACTCTGTAGCTAGTCCTGTGCTATACCTATCCATGGATTGTTTGATCGTGACAGTGTAGAGGGAGCTTTACTCTGTATCTAACCCCTGGCTGTACCTGTCCTGGGAGTGTTTGATGGTGACAGAATTGAAGGAGCTATACTCTGTATCTAATCCTGTTCTATATCTGTCCTTGGAATAGAATCCCTGCAGTACAGAAGGAGGCCATTCGGCCCATCGAGCCTGCACCAACAACAATCCCACCCAGGTCCTATCCCTGTAACCCCGACTAATCCCCTGAAACTAATGGGCAATTTAACATCTTTGGAATATGGGAGGAAACCAGAGCACCGGGAGGAAACTCACGCAGACACAGTGAGAATGTGCAAACTCCACACAGTGACCCAGGCTGGAATTGAACCCGGGTCCCTGCTGCTGTGAGGCAGCAGTGCTAACCACTGTGCAACCGTGCTGGAATGTTTGATGGTGATAGGATAGAGGGAGCTTAACTCGGTATCTAACTGCAAGCTCTATGTGCCCTGGGAATGCTTGATTGGGACAGTGTGTTGTGGGAAAATTACCACCGGAGTCAGACTGGAGGTTTAATAATACAGCTTTATTTCGGACACGAAGCTTCGGGAGAAAGTACTGATACTCTGCAGTACTTGGCAGCTACCTTCTCAATAATACAATAGCAGTCAATAATTTTTATACTTCTCAGACAATGGATAGTCCAGACATTAGCCATTTAACACATCGTTATAGCCGAGTAGACAGATCATGGTGATTGGTAGTTAACACATTGTTACAATCAGACAGATACAGACATGGGCAGTTAACATCACATTGTTTCATAGAATGGATACATTTCCTCTATCAATGACTGGTTTCGGTCTTTCCATATAGTGATTGGTTTTGCTGCATTTATGTATTTCTGTTCCCACCTATGGCTGATTTTATTATCAGACCTTATTCTCTTGGGTCTGTCCTTATCTTTAAAGTGCCTCAATCTCTTACTGGCTTCCTGCAGTATCTGATTCCTGCATGTTTAATTTTAAGTAACTGTCTGTCCTGCATGTTTGAACTTTAAGTAGCTAAAGGTCAGTGCCTGTTTAATGTCTCTTTCTCAGGTAACCATTTTATGTGGCAGGCAACCATTTTGTGTCTCAGGTACCCATCTCTGTGATTTTCCCCACTACATTCCCCTCTTTTGGTCTGGATTATTATTATTTTAATAATCCCGAGACCAACATCTGCAGTCTTACATGTAGAGGTCATTTTTCTTCTTTCCTTCTTCACTTCTTCTGGTGTCTTCAGGGATCTTCATCATGTATTCTTCCTCGATGGTTACACTGGCTCCTGGCACAATACGTGTTACCATTATCTTGCAACAGACATTAAGGCATCCAACAATTAGACAGCAGACAATTACAATTGAGATGAGTATGACCAATCCATGTAATAAGTAAGACCCCCAGGATCCCCCCACTAGCCATTCCAGCCAGCTACCTCCTTTCTTAGGTCCCTGTCTGAAGTTATCAAGTTGTTCTCTGATGTTATTAATGACTTGGGTAATGTTATAGGATTTGTCTGTGACATGGGTTATGCATTTGTTGCCTATAATTGTACACACTCCCCCTTGTTGTGCTAACTGATAGTCCACTGCATATCGTGTCTGCTGTGCGTATAATCTCAGTTCAGCCATTTCTTGGTTGACAGACTCCAGTGCTTTTGAAGTGCTGTTTCCCAGGACTGTTAGTCCACAAACAATATGATTTCTATTCTTTGCACTAATCACTCCTGCTGCCCCTCCCAGAGATAAGGCTCCAAGGAACCCGTATCCTAGTGATGATCCCATTGTACCCGGGGCTTCCCAATCAGCGCAAAATTCTTTGCGGATAGCCCGGGTTACTATTCTCCTTCGGATATGCCCCTTCTGAGGATGGAACAGTGAGTGGTCCGATTGTTCCTACTGCAAAAAGGTTTGGGAGGTTTGGTGTTTCTGTCGTGTAAGTACCATTGAAGAGGAACACATATCCCTTCTTAGCCCGGTAACATTTAGTGTCCCGATTATGAGTTTGTTTTTTTGCCAATTGTTCAATTTACTTGACTCCCCATTTGATCCCACCACCTGGTAAGTATCAAATGGGTATGTCCATTTGGCTGAGTTTACATGAGCCCCGTTGCATTGTCCACAAATGAGCTGTCTTCCCGCGGCTATATTTAGACATTTCTGTTCATCACAAGTACAAGTAAACTGTCCCTTATTAACCCGACAATGTTGACGGACACACTGCGTCTCTACGCAGGAATCATTCTTGGGGACCAAGGCACAGGCACATCCCCATCCCTGCCCCGTAAAACAAAGCGGATAGCTTGCAGTGTCTGAACAAGCTCTTCCTCCCATCTGTTGGAGCCCCCTGCACACGGGATCTGTGGGATTTACAAGTTCCACACATCTCCCCTGTATACCTCTTTTATATTTGCCAATTTGTCCCTTACAGGGTGCATCTGATGTATCTACTGTTTATAAGTCATGAGGGGTCCACCCAGGGGTGGCTACAAATAGGGCTTCTACCGGTTGTGCTAACGGGTAACATACAGTTCGATTCCTGTGTAAGTGTATATGAGCTTTGTAAAATAGGTTATCCTCCAATCCTGTCAAATTTACAGTCGCGACAACGCAAAGTAATACAGTTACATACGCGATTACATACATATCCGCAACGAGCAAATATCAATTCTAATATTATGATTTGTACACTTTACAAAAGTTATACTATCAACCCGCACGCCCCAGTTGTTCTTGCTTGCAGTCTTTGCCTCTGTTGAGGAAAGCAATTTGGTTAATTCATTAATTTAGTTACTCATTTATTTCCTTGTGTAATTTCAGCTGGGTTCAATGTTTCCAGACACCTTTCCCTCTTATGTCTAGACAGGCACAGGTGTCTCCACTAATTATAACTTCATATGGCCCATTCCATTTTGGTGCAAACCCTGGTTTGTCAGGTAATGTTTTTACGAGGATGCGACTTCCCGCTGTTGGGACGTCAGGGAGCATTTCAAGCTCTCTCTCTGTGTCTCTTATTTCCTGATTGTCTTTTACCAATTTGCGCATCCCTTTTAGTTGGGCGCTTAGTTCCAAAACATATCTCCTGATTTTATCTTTTAGTGGACCTACATCGGTCCCACCTGTTATGATGCTTTCTGGTAATTGCATCACCCGTCCTGTCATTAGTTCATAAGGGGTTAATCCGGTTGTCCGGTTTGTGGTAGCCCTTAGTCTCATTAGTATAGTGGGCAATACTCTGTCCACATTTTCCCCGATGTTTGTATGGCTTTAGCTAGTGCATTATACATTTAATTACATATCCCCCTTCCATAGAAAGCTTAGTGCAAATCAAATAACACTTTGTACTGGCTTTTTGGCTGCAGCTGGACATCCATTCATTTGTATATAATCCTATCAAAAGACATCGCTTTCCCCATTAAAATCACATGCCATACAGCTCCAATCTTTATATGATGTACTCTTACATTATATCTAATTTGATCATTTATTTGCGTGCAAGTGCCACATTACAGTACTTCACAAAATGCCACTACCCGACCTACAAAGAAGTGCATTCAAATGCTTAGCTCCAACATTTAGCAGCGTTGTGCAAGTTATTCAGGATTTGATTTTATTCTCGGGTCTATATGGCAGTGCAATGCTGTATAATAAAAATAATCAAGCGGCAGTTGTATCATACCACTTTACACATCATAACCATGATATCCAAACCCTTTTAATCCAAGCCGTTTCCATTTTTAAACTGAGCTCCAGATCAAAACCCCTGCACTCTAGGAAAATAACAGGCGCCAAATCAAAATTAAAGTAGGTACAATACATACTAGTTAATTGATCAGAAACGTTTTGGTTTGATTCTTAACTGGCTAGATTTTAAGCTTTGCAGTGTTTTTATATTGGCAAACCTTGAACAATAGGTGACACATGAAATTCCGATGGCAGTACATAATTTCAACTGGTTACGGAATACTAAACTATCAGACGTTCGTAAATCACGATATTCTGTGGACCTTAATACTGCATTCTAACTGGGCAATTTGCATTGGTGAGACAATATATTTACCTCATTCCTTTGTTCCTGCTTTTCTACTTTTCCACAAAATTACTTACTTTCTTCTCCTAACTTCTCAACTAACTCTCTCATAATTTCTACTTCAAGACAAAGGAAAGAGCACATGGTTCCCTCCAAAGTCTAAATCTTTTCTTAAGTTTCAATTTACTTTCCAATTTTTTAATTTAAACTCTGTATCAAACCCACTGTTGTAAAATCACAATTAGGGGAAGAACATTAAAACATTAAAGCAAACAACAACAAAACATCCACGCAACCACTTTGTTAAACACACACACACACACATGGAAGCTTCCAACATTCATTCCACAGCACTTCCTCTATCATTCAAACTTAACATCTTAAACTGGGATGAAAATAAAACATTTAAAGAGAATCCAGAACGTTGATTAAGACAATGGTTTTTATTCTTCTTTCTTCCAAACTGTAATTAAACTCAAAACAGAAGTAAATTCAAGAAATCTTATCACTTTAATCTTTAACAGTTTTAACACTTCCCCAGCCCCCCAAAGCTAAACTAAGGTGCAAAGCACTGCATCCACTGCCTGCAACAAACACTCCACAAGAACAAACAGGCTTCAACAGCTCCTGCTCTCAATCTAATGCAACAACAACCACCTACATTCGACAAGCAACCAGACCACACAAACACACTGAAATACAAAAACTAAGATTTCTCCTATCCGCCTCCAGGTACGCCACTAGCCCATTCTACCAACTCATCGTAATCTTGGGACATAATCACTCCCATTTTTAGGATGACTTGGTGAGCACTAGAGAGTCCATCCTTGAAATCCTGGATGAACGCTCGATCCCCACGACCTGGGTCCCCTTGTCCTGAGCACTCTTGATATACTTGGAACAACAGTTCCCCGTATTCAGAAGCTCCTTCCCCTTTTAGCTGCTTGGTTGTGGTAATTCTGCTCCAGTTAGTAGGAGCATTCCCTAACTCTCTCTGAATTTCTGCCTTAAACTGGTTGAATGGTACCTGTTGGGCATCTATTTCTGATGTTAGGGTGACTGCATGTGTCCACCGTCCCCCACTATAATCCTGTGCTGGAGGAGCGGCGGGTCCACCTGCTACCTGCCTCCACTTATCCACTGGACAGGCTGCCCTGACCAGCTGGTGTACGTCTCTCGGGTGTAATTGGTGTCCTACCCAGATTGTGTCTAATTCTTCCCAGAATTTAGTGTTTGTGCTTCTAGGTTGTAATTTACCCAGGGAAGCCATTATCTGCTGCCTCTCACCTGGGGTGAAGGGTTTGTAATTCGCTTTTGGCTGTGCATCTGTTCCCCCTCGGGTTACTGGCGCTAAGTTGTGTTCTAGCGCTTCCCAGTCCTCTGGAGGAGTGGTTGGTCCCTGTTGTGTGGACTCATAAGGAGGTAGAGGGACAGTTTCCCCTCTCCATTGTTTTTCTTCTAACACTTGGTTTTGTTTCTCCAGTTCCCTTACTCTGGATTCTAACTCTCTAATCTTTTCCTTATCTTCACTCCACTTCTTAGTAGAGGCGCATACTTGCTCAATTAGTCCACCTAACTGATGTACTAACAATACCCCTATCTTATTTCTCTTGTTTCTCTTTTCTCCATCGATCCACTTTCTCTGCTGTTCTAAGGTCTGAGAAGTATCCCAGCCATCCCTTTGCATCCTCTTATTAATGCTTGCCTGTCTGTCATGTACACTTCAATGAGAGAACCTGCAGATCCCCTCTTAACTTCATTATCTGCCATTTTGCAGACTTCCCTACCCCCGGTCACTATTGCCACCTTGGCAATAGTGTTTCACTACCGTCTCAGAGTTTCAATTTATACTCACGGCTTCCACTATTACCACCTCGGCAATGTGCTTCTCCACCGGAGTCCGGCTCTAGGTCAGAGTTGATCAGCTCCTTTTCCGCACCACTTTTACAACATTGACAGTCCAGTACCCAACTATACAAACTTTCATGCAATCAGATGGCAACTCTGCGTTTGTTCGCCACTACAGAGTTTGATGTTAACCGACCTCTGCTACTTGTGCTTCACAATCTTAAGTGCCCTTGGTGTCTCTATGCCCACTTCAATTCCTGACCTTCGCATGGGGGATTTCCCCTCTTAACAACCGGTCTAAGGTTCCGCGTTTGAGACAGGCACTACCTTGTCCTCTTGTTGGTCAGCACAAGTAATAGTTACTTATCACTATCAGCAGTTAGTACTTATCACTATACCATATACACTCCAATACTTATTACTACAAATACCCCTTAAGTTTAACCCCTTTCAAACTGTATTCTTGACCTTGTCTGACTCCCACAGATTCAGTGACCTCTATCCTGGCTTTTCGATCGTGGCCAATCGATCGAAACTTACCAGTAATAGGATCCGTGCCGACTACGCCAATTGTTGTGGGAAAATTACCATCGGAGTCAGACTGGAGGTTCAATAATACAGTTTTATTTTGGACACGAAGCTTCGAGGGAGAAAGTACTGGTACTCACCAGTACTTGGCAGCTACCTTCTCAATAATACAATAGCAGTTGATCATTTTTATACTTCTCAGACAATAGATAGTCCGGACATTAGCCATTTAACACATCGTTATAGTTGAGTAGACAGATCATGGTGATTGGTAGTTAATACATTGTTACAGTCAGACAGATACAGACATGGGCAGTTAACATCACATTGTTTCATAGAATGGATACATTTCCTCTATCAATGACTATCAATGCTGGTTTCGGTCTTTACATATAGTGATTGGTTTTGCTGCATTTATGTATTTCTGCTCCCACCTATGGCTGATTTTATAATCAGACCTTATTCTCTTGGGTCTGTCCTTATCTTTAAAGTGCCTCAATCTCTTACTGGCTTCCTGCAGTATCTGATTCCTGCATGTTTAATTTTAAGTAACTGTCTGTCCTGCATGTTTGAACTTTAAGTAGCTGTCTGTGCTAAAAGTCAGTGCCTGTTTAATGTCTCTTTCTCAGGTAACCATTTTATGTGGCAGGCAACCATTTTGTGTCTCAGGTACCCATCTCTGTGATTTTCCCCACTACACAGTGTAAAGAATGATTACACTCTGTTACATATGTTGAGGCAGGGCCTCTTTAAGGAAATGGGTCATGTGACTGGGTATGTGGGGTGAGCTGACTGGGAACCACCCTGAGTGGGCAGTGAATGTTTGGAGTGTGGAGCAAGTCGACTGAATAAAGATCTGTGTTCCCAGATGCCTGACTGTGGAGTAGTTCTTGAGGAGACACCTCAGTACTAAGAGATTGAACACTGGTGATGAAGGGTGGAGTGTTTGATGGCTCGTAAAGTGAAGGACAGGGATCTTAAACGGGACCATCTAGAGACCCACAGTGCACTTAAAGAAGGATACCCTCAGGGGATGGGTAAGTCCATGGAGGTAAGAGGGCGTCATTGGAAACAGCAAGTGGACGGACTTGGGAGCCATCAATGGTTAAAAGTCGGTCTCTATGACTGTCACTGACATTGGGTTGCAGGCGACCAGAGGAAGACTCGGTCATTGGGTGGTTGCACTACCGAGCGCTCAGGGAGAAGCGAGCGCAGAAGCCAGTACAGAAAAAACAGGCTTCAGTCTTAGTTTAGGGGCAGGAAATCCCCTGCGATCGATAAAGAGAAATGGCAGGAAAATTCTGGTCGATTGGGACATTTGATGAAGAGGCTGAGTGGTGGACGGTCTGCATCGAGCGGTTCAGTGTTTTTGTCACCATGGATAGGTTGGGTGACAACCTCATGGTGCTGGTCTATTTGAGCACAATGGGAAGTAGAACGTTTGGCATCTTGAAAGGTGATCTACAGCCAGAAAAACCAACGGAGAAGTTGTTTTCAAGACTTGTGTACGGTACTGGAGGGGCACTTTGCACCAAAGCCACTGCTGACTGCGGAGCAGTTCAGGTTTTACAAGCAGGACCAGATGAAGGCAAGACCATTCCTAAATTAGTGGCTTCCCTGAAGAGCCTCGCGGAGCACTATGACTTTGGGTTTTTTTTACAGGATGCGCTATGGGACTGGCTTGTATGTGGCCTCAGCAGGAAGCAATTCAGTGGAGTCTTTTGGCAGAACTGCAGCTGGAATTTAAGAAGGCATTGGAAATCGTGGTCTCCATGGAACGGGCTGATAGGGAGGCAGCACATTTAGGCGTTTGTTCCACAGGTTGGCAGATGCCAAAGAGCCAGTCATCGTCCGAGGAATGCCGCTTTAGTGGCTGAGGAGGACGCATGGAGACCAGTTGTTGGACAAAAGTACCTCAGTGCTGGAACTGCCAGAAGATGGGCTACATTGCCCGAAACTGAAGAGTATCGACATCCAAGAAGAATGCAAAGCTGAACGGTCAGGCGGCAAACCCTGGCGAGTGGCCAATGTAGACAAGGACAAGGAGTCCATGGGGTCTGCGGATGGAACAAAGCAGACTGAGAAGACACAGTTGAAGTTAAACATCCTGTTGGGATGAGGTGAAGTGGACAAGTTCTGGACAGTGCCCAAAGTTGAAGACAAACTAGTGAAGATGGTGGTGGACACAGGCATGGCAGTGTCATTGATTCCAAAGTCAACATACAAAGCAAAGTTGAATCATCTTCCCCTGAAGCCTGCAAACATCATTCTGAGGATATAAATGGAAAAGTTGGTTCCTCTGAAAGGTTATGTCTCGGCCAAGGTGCAGCTGAGGGACCAGTGTGCTCCACTGCTTTTGTATATGGTGATGGTGATTGTCCCGCATTATATGGACAATCTTGGCTGAAATAATTAAAATTAAACTGGTGAATAGACTAACTGAATCTTGTTCCAGTCTGAATGACATCTTAGAAAAATATAAGAAGGTATTTAATGCAACTGTGGAGAGATGTAAGGAATTAAAGTGAGTTTACGATTGAAACCAGGCACATGCTTGAAGAGCATGAAGACACATCCAGTGCAGTGTGCAATTAGATCTAAAGTGAAGGCTGAACTCGAGAGATTAATAGGTTTGGGGGTATTAGAATCAATGGCCACGAGTGAGTGGGTCATGCTCATTGATCCAACAGCTCAGTGAGGCTACATGGGGCTTTTAAAGTCAAGGTGAACCCTGACTTATGTGCGGATCAATATCTGTTGCCCCTTATTGAAGACTTGTTTATTTGCCTTGCTGGTGGTCAGAAGTTTACCAAGATGGCTCTCATGCAGGTGGGGTGGCTGACAACACTCAGCCATCATGAACCATTATTACCCCAAAAGGGTTATTTCTTTATAAACGACTGCTTTTTGGGATCACTTCGGCCCGGTCGTTTTTCAAAGACCAATGGACCAGATTTTGAGTGGTCTCCCGGGGGGTCCAATGATGACATCCTAGTAACGGATTTCACAGATGAAGAACACTGGCGGAATTTAGAAGAGATGTTGAAGAGGCTGCAGGAACATGGGCTGCAGATTAGGGAAGACAAGTGTGAGTTTTTTAAGGATTCTGTCAAATATTTAGGTCACATTATCGGCGGTGAAGGGTTCCATAAAGCCCCGAAAAGCTGGGGGCCATAATGAAGGCATCGAGACCAGAAACATGTCCCAGTTGAAGTCTTTCCTGGGACTCATAAACTATTATAGCAAATTTGTGCCTACTTTGGTGACAGTACTGAAACCACTGCATCAGTTATTAATGAAGGGACAGGTGTGACAGTGGACACCAGACTGTGAGAAGGCACTTTTAAACTTAATTTTCACCAGTTTGACAGTGAAAAACTTAACCAAGCAGTGAAGAAGGCATTGAAGGAGTCCAGGATCTTAGTGCATTTAACCCCAAGTTACCTCTGCAGTTGGCCTGTGATGTGTCGCTGAATGGCGTAGGAGCAATGCTATCCCATCTGATGCCGAGTGGAGAAGAGAGGCCCATTGCAATCACATCTAGATCCCTCTCGAAAGCGGAAGAGAACTACGCACAAATAGAGAAGGATGCACTGCGACAGGGTCGAAGGAGCTTTACTCTGTACCTAATCCTGTGCTATACCTGTCCTTGGAGTGTTTGATGGTGACAGTGTAGAGGGAGCTTTACTCTATATCTAACAACGTGCTGTATCTGTCCTGGGAATGTTTAATGGGACAGTGTAGAGGGAGCTATACTCTGTATCTAATCTCGTGCCCTCACTGTCCTGGGAGTGTTAAATGGTCACACTGTCGAGGGAATCTGTCCTGGGAGTTTTTAATGGGAATCTTTTTAGAGGGCTGTTTACTTAGTATCTGACCCTGTGTTCTATTGGTCCTGGGTTTGTTTGATGGAGAACGTAGAGGGAGCTATACTCTAAGTAATCTCATGCTGTACCTGTCCCGGGAGTGTTTGATGGGGGCATTGTAGAGGAAGCTTTACTCTGTATCTAACTCAGTCTGTATCTGCCTTGAGATTCATAGAAATCATAGAAACCCTACAGTACAGAAAGAGGCCATTCGGCCCATCGAGTCTGCACCGACCACAATCCCACCCAGGCCCTACCCCCATATCCCTACATATTTACCCACTAATCCCTCTAACCTACGCATCTCAGGACACTAAGGGCAATTTTTAGCATGGCCAATCAACCTAACCCGCACATCTTTGGACTGTGGGAGGAAACCGGAGCACCCGGAGGAAACCCATGCAGACACGAAGAGAATGTGCAAACTCCACACAGACAGTGACCCAAGCCGGGAATCGAACCCAGGTTCCTGGAGCTGTGAAGCAGCAGTGCTAACCACTGTGCTACTCGTGAAGCAGCAGTGCTAATCACTGTGCTACCGTGGCGTTTGCTACCAAATAAACCTGTTGGACTTTAACCTGGTGTTGTTAGACTCCTTACTAGGCTAGAGTGCCCTCTGGTGGGCTGCACTAGAATAGGTTTAACAGGACAGGGATAATTATATTTATTTTTATGAAGCTTAGAATGTTGACTGCAGAGAGAGATCTCTGTCAGATATCTCCCTTCTCTATGAAACATCACTGCATCATTCACTCCTGAGACTGCTGTCTGACCTGCATTGTTGCCTTTCCCTGAACTCTACTTGTCCCTTTCTTTACCCACAGGCTCCCCTCTTGATGAACTGGAGGGGAAGTCTTGCTGTGAAGCTGAACCTCAGCAATGAGGAGGCATGTGACTGGTTCCTTGCTCACGCTCTCAGACTTCAGAGGAGGTTGGAGGTGAAATATCTCACACTGGAAGGAGGAGAGGGAAGTGCCAATATTGATCTGTTGCAGCAGCGTTCCTGGCAACTTGCCAGTGATGAGTACATCAGCCAATTCACTCTGCTGGCTGAGAAACTTGGGAATACAACCATTATATCAACTGCTACTCGGTAAGTTATGACATTCTCTATAATTCTTCACAATGGATCTGGGTATTCTTGTACATCAACCACAAAAAGAGTTAGCATGCAGGTACAGCAAGTAATTAGGAAGGCAGCTTGAATGTTGGCTTTTACTGCAGGAGGGGTGAAATATAAAAACAGGATGGGGTTGTCCAGCCTGACTGTCTACCCCTCTACTATGGCTATATTCACTGCCAGGTGTCCCTTAAGAGGGAGCATGAAGTGTCTGCCGGCATCATCGTGGCTTTCCATTCCTGGACTGGGACTGGGCTGTTTCATAGACCCCTTCCATCACATTTTGATTTGATGTTATAAGTTTTCTTTGCTATTTATTTTTGTTTTACAGAATATCCCTTTAAGAGGCTGCTCCTTTAATTTGTCTCACAGGAATGAAGTTCACAGTAACTTCATTGCAGTGGTAATGTAAGCCTATTTGTGACACTAATAAATAAAAGTTAAAAACTTTTAAAAGTTTGTTTTATTTAGTTTAATTGGTTTAACCCCCATTATATAAAAGCAAGTCTTGCTACAATTATACAGGGCATTGGTGAGATTGCATCCAGAGTACTGTGTACTGGATTAGTCTCTTTGAGGAGGGAAATACTTGCATTTGAGGTGATTCAGAGGAAGTCCACTCGAGTGGTTCCTGGATGAGGAGTTTGTCTTATGAGGAAAGGTTGAGTATGTTGAGTTGTACTCTTTGGAATTTAGCAGAATGAGAGACAATCTTATTGAAATATTTAAGATCCCTAGAGGAATTGACATGGCGGATGCTGAGAGGATGTTTCCCATCATGGGGGAATCTAGAATCTCGGGACACATTCTAAAAATAAGGGGTTTCCCATTTAAGACAAAGATGAGAAGGAATTTCTTCTGAGGATCTTTGGAATGTTCTTCCACAGAAAGCAGTAACAGGTGGGACATTAAATATATTTGAGGTTGAGTTAGACAGATTTCTTATCAGCGAGAGAGAGTTATGGGGGACAGGCAGGAAAGTTGAGTGAAGGCCACACACCAGCCAAGTTTTTATTGAATGAGGGAACAGGCTTGAGGAGCCAAATGACTTACTCCTTTGCTACATCATATGTTCTTTTCTTCTTCTGTAACTAGGGCTGGGTGTGAGAGTAATCAGGGCTGGGGACTGAGTCAACTGCCATTCATCAGCAGAATGTTTGAAGGTCATAGACTTAAGGTGTTGTCGACAGTGCTATCAAGTGGCACTTATCTCCTCACTGACGCTTAGTTTGGGTTCCATCAGGATCACTCAGCTCCTGATCTCATTGCAGCCTTTGTTCAAAAATGGACAAGACAGCTGAACTCAAGAAGTGAGGAGAGAGTGCCTTTGACATCATGCAGCATTTGACTAACTGAAGAAGCCCTAACAAAATGGCAATCGAAAGGAATCAGTGAGCTAACTATCCACTGGTTTGAGTCATACATGGAACAAGGAAGATGGTTGTGGTGGTTGGAGGTCAATCATCTCAGCTCCAGGACATCTCTGCAGGAGTCCCTACGGGGAGTGTCCTAGGCCCAACCATCTTCAGCTGCTTCATCAATGGCCTTCTGTCCATCATAAGGGCAGAAGTATGAATGTTCTCTGATGACTGCACAACATTCAGCAGCATTCGCTTCTCCTCAGATCCTGAAGCAGTCCATGTCCAAATGCAGCAAGCTCTGGCTGGGGCTGATGAGTTGCAAGAAACATTTGTGCCACACAAGTGTCAGACAATGACCATCACCAACAGTAGAAAATCTAATCATCTCCCCATGACATTCAATAGCATTATCATAGCTGATTCCCCCACTATCAACATCTTAGGGTTACCATTGACCAGAAACTGAACTCTACAAGGTATAAAAATACTGTGGTTACCTGAGCAGGTAGGAGGCTGGTAATCGTGCAGAGGGTAACTCCTTTTCTGACCCTCCAGAATCAGTCCACCATCTACAAGGCACAAGTCAGGAGTGTGATAGAATGCTCTCCACTTGCCTGATCATCTCTCCCTCTGTTCTTTTTTAATGCATTCATGGGATATAGGCATTTTTGACCAGACCAGCAATTATTGCTCATCCCTAATTGCCCTTGAGAAGACTGTACCTTGGTCACTCTTGCTTTATTAGCCTTAGTATTCTTTCTCTCTCTCGTTCTTTTACCCTGAGTATGTTGTTCTCTGTCTCACTCTCTTACTCCATTACTCTGAGTATCTCTCTCTTTCGCTCTATTACTCTATCTCTTTCTCTCGCTCTCTCTCTTTCAGTATTACCCTGAGCATTTCTTTCTCTCTCTCTATTACCCTGAGCATCTCTTTCTCTATCGCTCACCCTCTCTTACCCTGAGTATCTCTCTCTACCTCTCTTGTTCGCTCTATTACCCTAAGTATCTCTTTCTCTCTTTCTCCCTCTCTCTATTACCCTAAGTATCTCTTTATCTCTTTCTCCCTCTCTCTATTACCCTAAGTATCTCTTTATCTCTTTCTCCCTCTCTCTATTACCCTGAGTATCTCTTTATCTCTTGCCCTATCACCTATTGTCTCTTTCTTTCTCTTCCTCACACACACCTTGAGAATATATTTCTCACTCTCTCTATTACCCTGAGTCTCTCTTTCTCTCTTTCTCTCTCTTGCTCTATTACCCTGAGTATCTCTGTCTTTCACTTTATTACCCTGAGTATCTCTTTGTTTCTCGCTCTCTCTCATTCTCTCTCTCACTCTCTCTCTCTCTCTCACTCACTCTCTCTTTCTCAGTCTCTCTCACTTCTCTCACTCTCTCACTCTTACTCTCACTTTCTCACACTCTCTCACACTCTCTCACCCTCTCTCATCCTCTCTCATCCTCTCTCTCTCTCTCACTCTCTCTCTCTCTCTCTCACTCTCTCTCACTCTGTCTCACTCTCTCTCACCCTCTCTCACTCTCCCTCACTCTCCCTCACTCTCCCTCACTCTCTCACTCTCTCTCACTCTCTCTCTCTCACTCTCTCTCACTCTCTCTCTCTCTCTCTCTATCTCTATCTCTCACTCTCTCTCACTCTCTCTCTCTCACTCTCTCTCACTCTCTCTCACTCTCTCTCTCTCACTCTCTCTACTACCTTGAATATCTCTTTCTTTCTTTCTCTCTACCTCTCTCTCTTGCTCTATAACCCTGAGTATCTCTGTCTTTCACCTTATTACCCTGAGTATCTCTTTATTTCTCGCTCTCTCTCTCTATTACTCTGAGTATCTCTTTCTCCTCTTACTCACACTCCCTCACTCTCTCTTGCTCTATTACTCTGAATATCTCTATAACTCTATTGCCCTGTCTATCTTTTTGATATGATGTGATTTATTATTGTCACATGTATTGGTATACAGTGAAAAGTATTGTTTCTTGTGCGCTATACAGACAAAACATACCATTTGTAGAGTACATAAGGGAAAAGGAAAAGAGAGGGTACAGAAGTTACAGTCATAGCTAGGGTTTAGCGAAAGATCAACTTAATATAGGTATCTCTTTCTCTCTTTCTCACTGTTATACTAATTATCACTTTCTCTCTTCCTCTATTACCCTGAGTATCTTTTTCTCCCTGTTACTCTCAGGATCACTCTGTTTTACTCTCTGAGCCTCAGTGTCTTTCTCTCTCTTTTCTTTGCTCTATTTATCCTGAATATCTATCTCTCCCACTACTTCTCTCCCTCCCTCTCTCAAACGCGCACATAGGCTATTACCCGTAGTAAATGTGTCATTATCCTGCTCTCACACTCATTCCTGTGATGGTTTCCCAGGTCACCTTGTTTGACCAATGATTTGGTTCTTTCGAGAGCAACATGAAAGAATTTTTCAAGCTGAGGTTATAAGAATGTTTATGGTTCTTGAAAATGCTGATTGAAGCTGTACTTTTGTATGCTGCAGGACTGCACACTTCCCTGTCTATGTTCGGATGGCTCCTCGGCAATCAGACTGGACTTACGCAGGATTGAAAGGCCTCATTCCCACTGTTCTTCATTACAGCTTGCTGGGATACAATTTCTTCATTCCGGATACAGTAGGTAATATAACAACAAGAGGCAGCCAATCAGGAACTCTGTCACAATCATTTTCTAACATCCAGTCAACAATTCAAACTGATTTGCTATTCTATTTTAACATTCCCAGGTACAACACGGGGTTAGATGCAGAGTAAAGCTCCCACTACACTGTCCCCATCAAACACTCCCAGGACAGGTACAGCACACATTTAGATACAGAGTAAAGCTCCCCGTCCTAAACTGTTGAAAGACTGCTGACAAAATATTTTCTTGACAGAGCAGCAGAGAGCAGAGGATTCTAATAATTGTAGAGAAAATGAATGCATTGCACTATTTTTGTGGATTGTGGCCTGTGAACTCAGCCAAGTGTAGGTTTAATGTAGTTAACTTGCTGTCCTTTTCTTTGTGCTGAGGTTTCTGGGAGAGCAGACTTTGCCCTGGTCATGTTGCAGTTCATGTGAGGTTAATCACTTTGGAAGCAAAAACAAGAAGGCAGATTACTACCTGAATGGTTGTAAATTGGGAGAGGGGAGTGTGCAGCGGGACCTGGGTATCCTTGTGCACCAGTCGCTGAAGGTAAGCATACAGATGCAGCAGGCGGTAAAGAAGGCAAATGGTATGTTGGCCTTCATTGCGAGAGGTTACGAGTATAGGAGCAGTGATGTGTTGCAATTATACAGGGCCTTGATGAAACCACACTAGAGTATTGTGTGCAGTTTTGGTCTCCTTTTCTGAGGAAGGATGTTCTTGCTCTTGAGGGAGTACAGCGAAGGTTTATCAGGCTGATTCCAGGGATGGCAGGACTGATGTATGAGGAGAGATTGACGAGGTTAAGATTGTTTTCGCTGGAGCTCAGACGAATGAAGGGGGGATCTCATAGAGACTTATAAAATTCTCGGTAGCACAGTGGTTAGCACTGCTGCTTCACAGCTCCAGGGACCTGGGTTCGATTCCCGGCTTGGGTCACTGTCTGTGTGGAGTTTGCACATTCTCCTCGTGTCTGCGTGGGTTTCCTCCGGGTGCTCCGGTTTCCTCCCACAGTCCAAAGATGTGCGGGTTAGGTTGATTGGCCATGCTAAAATTGCCCCTTAGTGTCCTGAGATGCGTAGGTTAGAGGGATTAGTGGGTAAATATGTAGAGATATGGAGGTAGGGCCTGGGTGGGATTGTGGTCAGTGCAGACTCGATGGGCCAAATGGCCTCTTTCTGTACTGTAGGGTTTCTATGATTCTAATTCTAACAGGACTAGACAGGGCAGATGCAGGAAGGATGTTCCTGATGGTGGGGGTGTCCAGAACCAGGGGTCATGGCCTGAGGATACAGGGGGTAGACCATTTAGGGCAGAGATGAGGAGACATTTCTCCACCCAAAAAGTGGTGAGCCCGTGAAATTCATTGCCACAGGAAGTAGTTGATGCTAAAACATTTAATGTATTCAAGAGGCGGCTAGATATAGCACTTGGGGGGTGAATGGAATCGGAGGTTAAGGGGAGAAAGCAGGATTAGGCTATTGAGTTGGATCAGCCATGATCGTAATAAATGGCGGAGCAGGTCCAAAGGGCCAGATGGCCCCCTCCTGCTCTTATCTTCTATGTTTCTATGTTTATATAGACATCTGCGGGAGAGGGTTTGTGTGATGGGTTTGGGGAGGAGCATGTCCACTGTCTCTGCTGAATTGCACCTGGGAGGTTTGTATTTTAGAATAGGTGCAATTCTGGTCAAGCTGACCTGTCTTTAGAAACCCACTACATAAACCAAAACACCATTACTTCTGTAGCATAGACAATGTGGGATTTGAAGCCCATGGGCAGAATTTTACACTGCACCCAAGGTGGGTTCTGAGATAGGGGTGGGTCAAATTGAATACACAGGATTCCCACCTGGGAACCTGCCCATCCAAACACATTAGGGCGGCACGGTAGCACAGTGGTTAGCACTGCTGCTTCACAGCTCCAGGGACCTGGGTTCGATTCCCGGCTTGGATCACTGTGTGGAGTTTGCACATTCTCCTCGTGTCTGCGTGGGTTTCCTCCGGGTGCTCCGGTGTCCTCCCACAGTCCAAAGATGTGCGGGTTAGGTCGATTGACCATTCTAAATTGCCCCTTAGTGTCCTGAGATGCGTAGGTTAGAGGGATTAGCGGGTAAATGTGTAGGGAATATGGGGGTAGGGTCTGGGTGGGATGGTGGTCGGTGCAGACTCGATGGGCCCAATGGCCTCTTTCTGTACTGTAGGGTTTCTATGATTCTATGATTTTCACACAGGGCCTTGGTGGGAAATCCATACATTCATCTAGTGAGGCCTTATAAGTGGCCCTGTCCCATCCGGTCTCAATCTTTAGGCTGGCAGGAGAGTAGCTGTGGATACGGTGGGAAAGTGACACTTACACTTTTCCCTGGGAAAGGATAGGGGTGTCTCACTCTATATCCCCTCAAATTTGAGGCACCCTTCCATCCAGGGCATTGGAGCTTTGGGACTTCTTCCTCCCTAGCATACTCCCTGATGCCATGATCACTTCCCACCCCCCAACTGCTCCCCCACAAGCGTTCCCTACCCCCCCACCCTCAGGACTCCAGGATTTAACTTTTCACAGGTCCCAGGACTTAGCCCCAGGCAGAACGCTGCAGTACCACTTCTGTCCACTGCAGTGCTGTGCCTGGCCAGGTTGAAGAGCTGTCAGCCAATCTGATTGTCCCAACAGTTTTCACAGGCGGGACCTCCTTCCAAGGACAGATGGAAGTCCCACCCACTGCCAATCAATGCTCAAGTGAACAATGAATGGCAACAGGAGTTCGAAGTTGGCAGCCGCGCGTTGGATGCCAACTCTCGGGATGGCAAGCACCAGTCACTCATCATCCTTAAAATCCTACTTAAGGCATAGATTTGGAAGCTGGTAAACAGCAGTCAGTATGAGACTGGAAGCGGAAGGTGCTGCTTGAGCCAGACTTCTTTAAGGCTGTCCCTTGGCCTGTGTGTGCTTATGAGGGCTAATCCCTAAACTGTTCAACAGGAAAGGCTATCATAGGAAACCGATCACATTTGTATAGAATAAAACTGAAACACACCAAGATAATGTTGGGTTTCATTTTGGTAAACTCCAGTCACTAATGATTCACATTGCATTAAACTGTCTTCAGCACAAGTAAGGCTTGATTTAGAACCATAGAACCATAGCATATTACAGCTCAGAAACAGGCCTTATGGCCCTTCTTGTCTGTGCCGAACCATTTTATGCCTAGTCCCACTGACCTGCACTTGGACCATATCTCTCCACACCCCTCTCATCCATGAACCCGTCCAAGTTTTTCTTAAATGTTAAAAGTGACCCCGCATTTACCACTTTATCCGGCAGCTCATTCCACACTCCCACCCCTCTCTGTGTGAAGAAGCCCCCCCTAATATTCCCTTTAAACTTTTCTCCTTTCACCCTTAACCCATGCCCTCTGGTTTTTTTCTCCCCTAGCCTCAGCAGAAAAAGCCTGCTTGCATTCACTCTATCTATACCCATCAAAATCTTATACACCTCTATCAAATCTCCCCTCAATCTTCTACGCACCAGGGAATAAAGTCCCAACCTATTCAATCTCTCTCTGTAACTCAGCTTCTCAAGTCCCGGCAACATCCTTGTGAACCTTCTCTGCACTCTTTCAATCTTATTTACATCCTTCCTGTAACTAGGTAACCAAAACTGTACACAATACTCCAAATTTGGCCTCACCAATGCCTTATATAACCTTACCATAACACTCCAACTTTTATACTCGATACTCCGATTTATAAAGGCCAATGTACCAAAGGCACTCTTTACGACCCTATCCACCTGTGACGTCACTTTTAGGGAATTCTGTACCTGTATTCCCAGATCCCTCTGTTCAACTGCACTCTTCAGAGTCCTACCATTTACCCTGTACGTTCTTCTTTGGTTTGTCCTTCCAAAGTGCAATATCTCACACTTGTCTGTGTTAAATTCCATTTGCCATTTTTCAGCCCATTTTTCTAGTTGGTCCAAATCCCTCTGCAAGCTTTGAAAACCTTCCTCACTGTCCACTACACCTCCAATCTTTGTATCATCAGCAAACTTGCTGATCCAATTTACCACATTATCATCCAGATCATTGATATAGATGACAAACAACAATGGTCCCAACACCGATCCCTGCGGCACACCACTAGTCACAGGCCTCCACTCAGAGAAGCAATCCTCCACAACCACTCTCTGGCTTCTTCCATTGAGCCAGTGTCTTATCCAATTTACTACCTCCCCATATATACCTAGCGACTGAACCTTCCTAACTAACCTCCCATGAGGGACCTTGTCAAAGGCCTTGCTGAAATCCAGGTAGACAACATCCACCGCCTTCCCTTCATCCACTTTCCTGGTAACCGCCTCGAAAAACTCTAATAGATTGGTCAAACATGACCTACCACGCACAAAGCCATGTTGACTCTCCCTAATAAGTCCCTGTCTATCCAAATATTTGTAGATCCTATCCCTTATCACACCTTCCAATAACTTGCCCACCACCGACGTCAAACTTACTGGCCGATAATTTCCCGGATTTCTTTTGGAACCTTTTTTAAACAACGGAACAACATGAGCCACCCTCCAATCATCCGGCACCTCCCCCGTGAATACTGACATTTTAAATATGTCTGCCAGGGCCCCTGCAAGTTCAACACTAGCTTCCCTCAAGGTCTGTGGGAATACCCTGTCCGGTCCTGGGGATTTATCCACTCTGATTTGCCTCAAGACAGCGAGCACCTCCTCCCCTTTAATCTGTAAAGGTTCCATGGCCTCCCTACCAGTTTGCCCTATTTCCGTAGACTCCATGCCCGTTTCCTCAGTAAATACGGATGCAAAAAACCCATTTAGTATCTCCCCCATCTCTTTTGGTTCCATACACAGTCTACCACTCTGGTCTTCAAGAGGACCAATTTTATCCCTCACTATCCTTTTGCTACTAACATACCTATAGAAGCTCTTTGGATTTTCCTTCACTCTGTCTGCCAAAGCAACCTCATGTCTTCTTTTCGCCCTCCTGATTTCCCTCTTAAGTAGCTTCTTGCACTTTTTATACTCCTCGAGCATCTGATCTGTTCCTTGCTGCCTGTGCATTTCATACAACTCTCTCTTCCTCTTAATCAGTGTTACAAACTCCCTCGAGAACCAAGGTTCCTTATTCCGATTTACTTTGCCTTTAATCCTGACAGGAACATACAAACTCTGCACTCTCAAAATTTCTCCTTTGAAGGCCTCCCACTTTCCATTTACATCCTTACCAGAGAACAGCCTGTGCCAATCCACACTTCCCAGATCCCTTCTCATTTCATCAAATTTGGCCTTTTTCCAGTTCAGAACTTCAACCCGAGGACCAGATCTATCCTTATCCACGATCAGGTTGAAACTAATGGCGTTATGATCACTGGATCCAAAGTGTTCCCTCACACTCACATCCATCACCTGCCCAAACTCATTTCCCAATAGGAGATCCAATATCGCATCCTCTCTAGTTGGCACCTCTAATACTGATGTAGAAAATTCTCCTGAACACATTTTACAAACTCTACCCCGTCTAAACCTTTAACAGTATGCGTGTCCCAATCTATATGTGGAAAATTATTAGGGACCTGGGTTCGATTCCCGGCTTGGGTCACTGTCTGTGTGGAGTTTGCACATTCTCCTCGCGTCTGCGTGGGTTTCCTCCGGGTGCTCTGGTTTCCTCCCACAGTCCAAAGATATGCGGGTTAGGTTGATTGGCCATGCTAAAATTGCCCCTTAGTGTCCTGGGATGCGTGGATTAGTGGGTAAAATATGTAGGGATATGGGGGTAGGGCCTGGGTGGGGTTGTGGTCGGTGCAGACTCGATGGGCCGAATGGCCTCTTTCTGTACTGTAGGGTTTCTATGATTTCTATGACCCACGCAGCCAAGTCAAAGTAGAAGACCAACCTAAGAAGGCTCGATATCCAAGGGTTAGCCAACCACGCCCAGGTATGCACCAGTATATAATTCCCCCACTCCAACAACACCAGAGATGCTAACGACAAAAACAAAGTCTTTTCCAGAATAATGATGTCTGTTCATAGGAAACAAGCAAGGAATCCTTCATCCCAAAATAACTGAAATACAAAAAATACGAAAGCCCAGAAGTTCTAGGAGGGTTTTCCTCATCCGCTGTGAGGACTGGTAGGGCCTTACCCAATACCTGCATATTAAAACACTTGCCCACCTCCCTGCAATGGCGTTACTCATCTTTACCTTAATTGTAATGAAGGACATCAGTTAAAAAAAGTCCACCAGTATTTGTGTCAGGATTATAAGGCAAGAAGATGGATAAAAATCGCACAGCTCTAGTAAATTGATATCTCTGGGTTCACCAGGATAACAACTAAAAATTCACTCCATGTTACTCACAGGATTGCCCCAATCAATGTGATAAATTATTAATCAGGAACAATTAAGAGATGAAATTACAAGGGATAAGGATAAATAGATGTCCTTGGATTCACCAGGATATCAGGTTAACAAGAAAGAATTTGCTCGTACGTTCACTCACAGGATTTCCCCTATCAATGTGATAAATCATGTAACATGTAATTAAGAGATGAAATTATGGGGGATACATTCAAGGATTACTCTAAACAGGATAATTGGTGGAATTCATTTCAGAGCTCAGTTACAGGATTACCCCCATCAGTATGAAAAAAGTTGCACACAGAAGGATATAATTACAGGGGTACAATCCAGGATTAATGAATCGTGATTTTCACAGTGTAACGGGATAATAGGTGAAAACGTGTCACTGCTCATAAATCATACACCCTTGCCTGGATAAAAGACAATATCACAAAATCAGGAGTATAATCACAAGGGAACAACGTTCAGGATTAATGATGAACTGCTGGATAATATAACCATCCACGGAACTTGAAAGGCCAAGCCATGATGGGATCATCGAGCAATATCCAAGATCCATCCAGAGTTCCACCCAAACCCTTGCGCCTTCGCCATGTTGTCGTCCCAAAGCCCCGGTGGGTGGAGAAGACCTGTCACGTCCGGTCACCTCCAGCCTTTCTCGACGAATGGCGAGGACAAGACAACAGAAGACCAGTGGTAGAGTCTTTGACTGACACCAGGCCTCAAAGACCAGATACAGTGTGCTCCATCGAACTCAAAATACCCAGTCCTCAAATCGAGATTGTAAAAGCATGGCAGCCAGTTCTCGAATTTGGTCAGGAGTTCATTCCAGCTCCTCTCGGGAGACCGGGCGCATGGATATTCCTCCGGCCCCATTTCCCCGAATTAACCAGGATGTTCGACGCACCATGCAGCAGGATTTCTAAGGATTCAAGGTGAGCTTCCACTGAGGAAACTGCGCTCTCGACTGACAGGATTCTCTTCTCTGTTTCATCCATTCACTTTAGGATATCTCGCAGTTCATCAATGTGAGCATCAACAGTCTGTGCCGGGGAGCTGAAACCATCATCCACAACTTCACTCACAAAGGCAGCCTGTTGTACCTGTAAAACCTCAGATACTTTCGATCAGTTTACTTACTCAAATGTTTTATCCAGGTGCCCTTATTTGCAAGATGGACAAAGTACAAACACAAGTAAAGGTCCAATAAGTTTATTTATAATACTATTAATTCTTAAATTACTCACATAAAACAAGAGGATATCCCAGATTCAAGTGTACTACCCGCAAAGACGGTTTGGTTAAACTGCAGGCCTGATTCTCTGAGTCCCTCTGGTCCGTTGTCACGAAGGTGAGTCTCGATGGCAGCTTCTTCCTTCCTTCCTTCTCTGGTCAGTGTTTTTTTTTGTTTATATCCAATTCAATCCAATCAAAGTCCAATTCAAAGTCTCAATAAGTGAGACATTCCAAGCTGGCAAGACAGGAAAGCCTCTTCCTGTCTTGGGCTTGATCTACATGATCCAAGCTGATTGGAGCAGGCATTGCACCTCCTCCAAGGCTTGATCTCATTTGCATCTTAGCCAAAAGGCCAAGATACCACTCTAAAAAATTGCTTCAAATGAAGCCTCATTGTAACCTCATTGTCTTCGACCAAGTGCAGGACGCCAATACTACACTTGATCTTAGCCAAGTGTTTTTTTATATTCAAAAATATACTTTATCCATAAATACTCTGAAATAAACCATTACAGAAGCAACATTTCCAATCATTACAAACAGTACAAAAACAGTCATATTTACAATTTCCTTAACTTCAATATTTTACAGTGCTCAGTTCCAAGACATTACATACATTACAGTTCAGTTCATCAACAAACCATATAGATTCGTCACATTTCACTGTGTGCTGTTTTTACAGAGTTGCACACAGTTATGCAGTCCGAGGGTTTTTTACAGTTACTGGCCCCTCAGTCTGCCTCGGTTGAAAGGCTTTAAATGATGGCCTTTCCCCATTGTACCTTTGTGGCGGCTGCCCCAAGCTTGAGAGCGCCCCTCAGCACGTAGTTCTGTTACTTGGAATGTGCCAGTCTGCAACACTCAGTCGAGGACAAATCTTTGCACTGGAAGATCAGCAAGTTTCGGGTGGACCAAAGTGCGTCCTTCACCAAATTGATGATCCTCCAGCAGCAGTTGATATTTGTCTCGGTGTGTGTCCCTGGAAACAGCCCGTAGAGCACAGAGTCCTACGTCACAGAGCTGCTCGGGATGAACCTCGACAAATACCACTGCATCTCACTCCAGACCTTCTTTGCAAAGGCACATTCCACAAGGAGGTGTACGACCGTCTCATCAGCCCCGCAGCCGCTTCGAGGGCAGCGTGCGGTGGTGTTGAGACCTCGAGCGTGCATGAAGGATCTGACAGGAAGTGCCTTTCTCACCACAAGCCAAGCCAGGTCTTGGTGCTTGTTTGAAAGTTCTGGTGATGAGGCATTCTGCCAGATGACACTGACAGTCTGGTCAGGGAACCATCCGACAGGATCCATCATCTCCTTTTCTCTCAGGGCCTCAAGGACATTACGTGCTGACCACTGCTTGATTGCCATGTGGTCAAAGGTGTGTTTCTGGAAAAATTTCTCCACAAAGGACAGTGCTGCAGTACGGTCCAACTACTTGGAGCGTTCCGCGGCAGTGTGGCCAGACCCATCCTCCGCAACACTTGGGACAGGTAGAACCTCAGAAAGTAGTGGCACTTGGTGTTAGTGTACCGAGGATCTACACACAGCTTGATGCAGCCGCACACAAAGGTGGCCATCAGGATGAGGGCGGCCTTGGAAACATTTTTCTTTTCATTCTCCAGAGATTTATGCATTGTTTCCTTCCGGACACGATCCATCTTAGATCTCCAGATAAATTTGAAGATGGCCTGGCTGACTGCTGCTGCACAGCATTTGGGAATTGGCCAGACCTGCGCCACATACAACAAAATGGACAGTACCTGACACCGGATGACCAGTTTTTTCTGGTGATAGCGTTGCTCCCACAAGCCCAATTTCTGCCTTCCTTTGGAAATGCGCTCTTCCCAGTTTTTGGCACACGGCCCCACTGCTCCAAACCATATCCCCAGCACCTTAAGATAGTCTGTCCTGACGGTGAAGGGGACAAAGGATCTGTCAGCCCAGTTTCCGAAAAACATGGCTTCGCTCTTGCCCTGGTTGACTTTGGCTCCCGAGGCCAGTTCGAACTGCTCATAGACTTGGAGGAGCCTGCGAACAGATGACGGGTCCAAGCAGAAGACAGCCACGTCATCTATGTACAGGGAGGCTTTGACCTGCATTCTTCCGCTGCCTGGGATGGTAACCCCTTTAATACCTGGATCCTTTCTGATGGACTTGCCAAAGGGTTCAATGCAACACACAAAAAGGACGGAGGAGAGAGGGCAGCCCTGCCTGACTCCAGACCTGATCTGAAAGCTCTCTGATTCCCACCCATTGATTGAAACTGCGCTACTGATGTCTGTGTAGAGCAGTTGGATTCAATTGCGGATTCCCTCCCCAAAGCCCATTTTGGAGAGCACATCCATCATGTAGCTGTGCGATATTCTGTCAAATGCCTTCTCCTGGTCTAGGCTGATGAGGCAGATGTCCACCTGCCTGTTTTGCATGTTGGCGATCGTATCCCTGAGTAGCGCGAGGCTATCAGAGATCTTCCTGCCGGGTACAGCACAGGTTTGATCAGGATGGATTACTGACCCCAGAGCAGACTTGACCCGGTTGGCGATGACCTTGACTAGAATTTTGTAATCCACGTTCAACAGTGAAATGGGTCTCCAATTTCTAATTTCTTCCCTTTCCTCCTTCTGCTTGTAGATGAGGGTGATGATGCCTTTCCTCATGGATTCTGACATGCTGCCTTCCAGAAGCATACTCTCGTATACTTCCAGCAGGTCCGGGCCCGTCAAGTCCCACAACGCCGAGTAAAACTCAGCTGGTAAGCCGTCGCTTCCGGGAGTTTTACCCTTCTGAAAGGACTCGGCGGCCTTTGTCAGCTCATCCAGAAATAAAGGTCTGTCCAGGCTCTCCCGCTCGCTGTCATCACCACAAGCCAAGTGTTCCAGATGGTCAAGGTCGCCTTCCCCGTCGAGTCTTCGCTGCTGGTGTGTCTGAGATGCGTACCTTTATCTCCCTCCCTCCCCACCGTCCAAGAAACTTGTCTGGCTTCCGGCCAACGAGGTCTCGGGAGGGGGTCCCAATACTCAGTGGGTTTCTTGATGTCTGCCTGACGGGACACCAGGGTCCGCCCCCCAGGTGTCCATCTCCATAACATTGTTTACATGTAACCTGTTGTCATATAAGGTAACTGCAGGAATTCTAGGTGATAGAAAGTCTGTCCCGATCTGGGTTTCTAACAATAGACCGGTGCATTTCAATGGGGTGCAATGATCTGCTGAGTCTCAGTGCGATGATCTTTGATGGGTGATTGATGGGACAAGCCCAGACATATTTCTGTGTCTTTGTAGATTTGACCTTCGTCAAGTCTGGCCTGCCTGAGGTTTGACTGTGTTTGATTTTAATATGCCCAATTTTTAAATTTAGGATATCCAATTTAATCGGCCTTAAAACTAGGCCCTGATTATATTCCCACAAGCCATCATCTTGTTGCCTATGGCATTGCTGATAAACAGGACCCTCCCTCCACCCCCCTACCTCACCCACCCCCCATCACCCCCCTCCTCCCCACCCCTCACCTGGCCATCTCCGACTGCCTCAATCATATAAAGATTTCCTTGACTTAGCTCAACTCCCCATCAGCAAAATTTAGCCAGGATCTTCAAGGAACAGAGCACAAATTATACATATAAGGATCAAATAATTCAGTTGTCAAATAATTGTCAGGATAAAAATAAGACTAAGCAATGAGTAGCATCTGAGCTCGCAAATAAGCAGCCGCTCTTGCGATTACATCACATTACCTCCCCGCCCACCCCCCGAACCAGTGTTTTATACACATTCAGTATAACCTCTTTAAACAAATGAATTTTAAAAACTTGTTTAATTCTTGCAGTTTTATTTATGATTGGTGTGCGTCTCCACATGTCAAGAAAGACAGCATGACCACTGTGTTGCTTCTGCAACTGGAATGCCCCATTGACCATCAGGTAGTTCATGGTAATGTGCACAGAAAGAGCATTGTAACTGTAATGACAAGAGGTCACACGACACCAGGTTATGGTCCTATAAAAGCAAATTACTGCGGATGCTGGAATCTGAAACCAAAAGAGAAAATGCTGGAAAATCTTAGCACGTCTGGCAGTATCTGTAAGGAGAGAAAAGAGTTGATGTTTTGAGTTCAGACCACCCTTTGTCAAAGCTCTGACAAAGGGTTGTCTGGACTTGAAATGTCTCTTTTCTCTCCTTACAGATGTTGCCAGACCTGCTGAGATTTTCCAGCATTTTCTCTTTTGGTTCCAGGTTATAGTCCAACAGGTTTATTTGAAATCACAAGCTTTCGGAGCGCTGCTCCTTAGTCAGCTGAAGTGTAACTGTAATGGAAATCAACAGTGATGACAATTGCCACCTAGTGGCACATCGTCAGAATTACACACAAAATAAATTTCAAACCGCTCACATAGACATCACTCTCAATTTTCAGTTCCCTAAAAATGTCTCGGAGACAGTAAATGTTTTTGGGCAAAAATACCCACACTAAACATACCATAAATTGTACTCACAGTATTCCTGATAGTAGGAACACTTCAGCAGCTCACTTGTTTAATAGCTGCATTTCTCTCTAGTGTATCAGTTTAGAATTTTATCTTTAGCTCAGTTTATTAAAAACTCAAGTCAGGGAAAAGTGAAATTAGTTTTAACAGCGAGTATGATTTTCACAGTGTCAACCTTATTGTTGGTATTTCTGCTGTTGAAAGTCTGTCCATTGCAGAAACAGCCTCTTGACTGAAGCAATACTCTCAGGCAGGCCATGTTCTGTTTTGCATTTGGTGCTGAGAATTCCCAGAAGTATTTAATTACTTCATCTTAACTGCCACACCCTGTGACTATAGTTTCCTCTTTCCATTTACCCAGCTCCTCTGTCACAAACCTCATTGAGCTGCGTATGTATTATAGTTCACTCAGTGACTCCTGTTACAGTGGCAACATTCTGGAGCTATGACGAGTGATGGTAGTGGCTCTAATTTTCTTTCTATCACATGGCTGACCAGGGATCTCTCCTGCTCTTACCACCTGCCTTTGCTGTATGTTGGAACGATTTACAAGTTGAAACTCAACCTGTTTGGCCACATCCTGGGATGGGCCTTGACCTGGAGCTTCTGGTTCAGCGAGGGATGCTACCCACTGCACTACAAGACCTCCTCATCATCAAACAATACACCCTTGATAATTATCCTATTCATGCATTTCTTCTGTAGTTGCACAAATGCTATTTTAATTTTGAATCATAACATAACTCTCTTTGAAAGCAAATGCTTTACATCTCTCCAATCACCTGTATGCTTCATTTGCACATAGAATCATAGAATTCCTACAGCGCAAAAGCAGGCTGTTTGGCCCATTGAGTCTGCATTGACTCTTCAACAGGGCGTCCCACCCAGACTCTAACCCTGGAACCTCACATATTTATCCTGCTGATCCCCTAACATCCACATCTTTGGACACTAAGGAGCAACTTAGTATGGCCAATCCACCTAATAAATGGCTGTGTTGAAGACAGATCTTGTCACATTTACATAGTATTGACATGATGCGATCCTCAATTCTTCTAGGTCTCAAAGTTGTTTCCTCACTAAAACAGTTTTCTTCATACCTTGTAACACCCCCTTTTTGAGATTGTTTAAGGTATCAGCTGACTCTCCTAAAAGGCAAACATATTTACATCATTAAAAGCAAGCCAGAGTTCCATATGTGGGTCATCACATTGTTTCTGTGACGGTCGAGTGGGCACCTTCTCTCTGACAATAACAGTAACTTCAATTATTCTAAATTTGAAGGAACCTCTCTAAAAAAAGGTAACACTGACAGCCAACTCTTATGACTGTACCCCAGTATATTCTGATATCCTTGTCTCACACACTCACAGAAATGTTTCAATCTTTCTATACACAGTGAATAAATTAAATATCCACTACTGTTCAATTGCAGTTCGAGCCATGTCATGCACAATATGACTAGGATGTCACTTGCCTTTTTTACACTTTATTGATGATATTTTTTTCTAGCATACCTCTCTCTGTAAGCCACCAATATTTGTGTTTTTAACATCTGTTCACAATGCTACAACATTATTTTTGAATTTATAGTCGTGGCAAGTCTGATCTAAGCTGCAATAAATTCTGATGCCTCTTTATATTTAACAAAATCCACAAGTTTACCTTGTACAAACAAACTGTCTTTATAAACCTGGGACTAACGAGACAAGGCAAGAAGTAATTTTACAAGTCCATCATGCGATGCATCACAAGAGAGTGACACAAATGTAACATCATTCAGGTCGTCAGTTAGTCCATAAATTTTCCATGGAACAAAAACTACTGCTTCACATTTTATCACAAGCATTTGAGGTCGTTAATTTCTGATTCAAATCGAAAGTCCAGTCCATTGACCTGAAACCGTGATTACATTGAATGGTATGGTATGAACAGGTTCTATTTTGCAGAGACAAATTCACTGAGATATTCAAGACAGGTAAAAAAAATCTCTTTGAGCTGCCAAGAATTACTCATCATGTCCTCTTAAAGGAAGTCCCGAGGAAGACAGCAGTTTGACTGTGGCAGCAACATGTCCCAGCACTTTCATAGAAATCATAGAAACCCTTCAGTACAGAAAGAGGCTATTCGGCCCATCGAGTCTGCACCGACCACAATCCCACCCAGGCCCTACCCCCATATCCCTACATATTTTACCCGCTAATCCCTCTAATCTACACATCCCAGGACACTAAGGGGCAATTTAGCATAGCCAATCAACCTAACCCGCACATCTTTGGACTGTGGGAGGAAACCAGAGCACCTGAAGGAAACCCACACAGACACGAGGAGAATTGGCAAACTCCACACAGACAGTGACCCAAGCCGGGAATCGAACCCAGATCCCTGGAGCTGTGAAGCAGCAGTGCTAACCACTGTGCTACCGTGCCGCCCCTCCAGTAAGAACACTCTTACTGTAGTAAGAACCTCTCAATGATCTCTTTCCTCCAGTAAGAACACTCCTTATCAAACTGAGCCGGTAACGCAGAATCAATTCTTCCAGATAATTTACATCTTTGAACAAACGCACACATAGCCTGAATATGACTTTTGGAAGTTTCATGATCACCAAGATCTCTTCCAACATTTCTCCAGTTAGAATACCCATCAACAAATGCTTGCTTCTCTTGACTAGAGTCGGGAAATAATTTGTAAACATAACAGTAGGAGCCTTAGAAGTTTCTGAAAAAAATCAACCAATTTCTCCTTTCCATCATGCCATTTCTCTTCACCCTTAGAAAATGGGACTCATGAAGACTTCTAAATTGCTTTCACATTCAAACCGCAAAACTTCTCTGGCCGCCTCACCTTAATCCTCAGCTCATTGCCCAACTTCCTCAGCTCTGCTGGGCTGGTCAATTCCCCTTGTTGCTTCCCTCAATGACCGCTGATGCCTTCTCAGCCCTCATACCTCACCTCTGCTTCCGACGACCTTGGGAAATGTGCTGACTCACTCACTAACTGGCTGCCTCACCTGCTTCCTGGCTGGCCTTCTCACCTCGCATTGCCCTCGGTTTGTTGCCCATCAGCCCTCTCAGCCTTGCTACTGGCCTGGTTGAGTCACCATGCTGATCCTCTCAATGATCTCAGTCCTTGCACCAAAGGCAAGCTCACTGTTGGCTAACGTTGCTCTGGCCTTCTTAGACCCCTAGATCTGGTCAAAAATTGGCTTGCCTTTTTTTAGTACTTATGTTGCTCGCCCAACCTCTTGAGCCCTGGCATGGGGGTTGAGAGTTGCCCAGCTGCTCTCCTTGACAACAGCCGGCCAGCATCTGTTCTCTTCACTTGGCCCCCCTAAGCTCGCACCCCACCCAAGGTAAGGTCACGGCCTCGCTGTTGGCTCAGGCTGCCTGCCCGGCTATCTGGCCTCCTCAGCTCTGGTTAAGAAACCAAGCATGTTGCTGTTTAAAAATATTTTTACTGCTGCTCCCTTCTCCAAAGTCTCCAAACTCTCAATGATCTTTCACAGTGCTTCCTGCTCTAAGCGTCTCCAACAATCAGGAAGCGGAGTGGAGGACATGCGCCTGTCTACATCAATGGGGATGAAGTAGAAAGGGTCGAGAGCTTCAAGTTTTTAGGTGTCCAGATCATCAACAACCTGTCCTGGTCCCCCCATGCCGACACTATCGTTAAGAAAGCCCACCAACGCCTCTACTTTCTCAGGAGGCTAAGGAAATTTGGCATGTCAGCTACGACTCTCACCAACTTTTACAGATGCCCCATAGAAAGCATTCTTTCTGGTTGTACCACAGCTTGGTATGGCTCCTGCTCTGACCAAGACTACAAGAAACTACAAAGGGTCGTGGACAAAGCCCAGTCCATAACTCAACCAGCCTCCTATCCATTGACTCTGACCACACTTGCCGCTGCCTCAGAAAAGCAGCTAGCATAATCAAAGACCCCACACACCCCGGACATTCTCTCTTCCACCTTTTTCCGTTCAGAAAAAGATACAAACGTCCGAAGTCACACACCAACCAACTCAAGAACAGCTTCATCCTGCTGCCATCAGACTTTTGAATCGACCGACCTGATATTAAGCTGATCTTTCCCTACACCCTAGCTATGACTGTCACACTACATTCTGCACTCTCTCCATTCATTCTCTATGAACAGTATGCTTTGTATAGTGCACAGGGAACAATACTTTTCACTGTATGCTAATACATGTGACAATAATAAAGCAAAAGCTTGATGTTGTTCTGCATTGATTGCTGATAGGCTCAAGAAATACAAATGAACCTATCAGCAAATTTACAGCTCATAAGCTCTGATTGGTGCCTCAAAGCCAGCATTGCATTCACCCACTGGTTCGGGCTCTGTGCCTTGGCACGTTGTGTTTAATTGAAAGTCTGTGTCTGGATAGACTTGAGTTAAAACTAGATTAAAATCAGAGATCACCCCGTGTTAAAACCAGAGCAAAATCACAGATAGACCCAATCTAAACCTGACCAAAATAAAAGGTAGACCCGAGTTAAAATCACAGGTCGACTCGAGTTAAAACCAGACCAAAATCAGTTAGACTGAGTTAAAGCCAGACTAAATCAATGAAAGAAACAAAATAAAACCAGGCCAAAATCAGAGATATATCTGAGTTAAACTCAGACCAAGATCAGAGATAGAACCAAATTAAATCTGGAGCAAAATGAGAGATAGGCGGAGTTAAAACCAGAGCAAACTCTCCTGACCCAACCACCTGCCAACCTGACCACCCCTCCTGAGAAGACTCAACTGCCCCCTCACCCAACCCAACTGACCCAGACCTAACACAATTACCCCCCTTACCTAACAAATCTATCCCCCAACCAGATTCAGCTACCCTCCTGAACCATCCCGACCAATCCACAAGACAACTGGCAGTGCTCTCAATTTGTCTGCTTCCCTAAACTGGCCCAACTCCCCCCCGACACAATTGCCTCCTCCACCCCCCCCTCCCCCCACCCCCCAATCCGACTATCCACTGATCTGACTACCCACTCATCCCTTACTCATTCACTGTCCACCCAACCATTTACTGAGTCAGAACTTGAAAAACATACCTGATATTGGCAGCTATTGTCTTCTCTTTGTCCATCTTCCTCTACACTTGCTGGACTTGCTCTGGGAGAATCTGGACTTGGGCCCATTTCAGCTCTGGGCAGGTCCAGATGTCCTGGCTGAAATGTGCAATATAGCTGGAGCACAGAAAGCTTTGTGGGCAGCAGCAATGTGCTCAGCATTACCCCTGACAGCAAGAACTGGGCCACGGTGCCGAGGGTAATGTGGTTGATGTGGTGTATATAGACATCTAAAAGACACCTGATAAATTGTCAGCAAAGTGGAATAAGAGGCCCAGTGTTAGCATAGATACAAGGCAGGAAAGAGAGTAATGGCAAATGGTTCTTTATTGAATTGCGAGTGCTATATTGTGTGGTTCCCCAGGGCTTGGTACCAGGAACACTCCTGATTGTGCACTGGGACCCTACGCCAGTCCTTCCACACTGTAATTACCGAGGATGTTTAAACTTCT
The DNA here is from genome assembly GCF_964213995.1 of Mustelus asterias. NCBI lineage: Eukaryota > Metazoa > Chordata > Chondrichthyes > Carcharhiniformes > Triakidae > Mustelus > Mustelus asterias. Next base: position 70,656,936 of record NC_135809.1, read on the forward strand.
AAAAAGCTGATTTCTGCTGCCCAAGACCATCCATGTAAGATGACACAAAACCTGCACAAATGTTGGAAGCATTGTGAACTGTGAGAAGATTAAAGATAAATTTGAAGAGGACATAGAGAGGTTGGTGGATTGGGCGGACAAATAGCCAATTAAATCTAATTCAGAGAACTGTGAAGTTATTCATTTTGGTAGGGAGAACAAAGAGAGACAATGTAAATTCAATTCTCGGGGAGCTGAATCAGAGGCTGCCAATGTATACGAATCATTGAAGGCGGCAGGGCACCTGAGAGAGTGGTTAATAAACCATAACATATCCTGCACTTTATAAGTAGGTGCACACAGTATAGGAACAAGGATGTTATAATATTGTGTAGAACACTGGTTCAGCATCAGGTGGAGTATTTATTGTGTTCAATTCTGGATCTATGCTTTAGGATGGAGCAAAAGGCAGTAGAGAGGGTGGAGACAGGGTCAGTGCTGAGAGTGCGGTGGAGACAGGGTCAGTGTTGAGAGTGCGGTGGAGACAGGGTCAGTGTTGAGAGTGCAGTGGAGACAGGGTCAGTGTTGAGAGTGCGGTGGAGACAGGGTCAGTGTTGAGAGTGCGGTGGAGACAGGGTCAGTGTTGAGAGTGCGGTGGAGACAGGGTCAGTGTTGAGAGTGCGGTGGAGACAGGGTCAGAGTTGAGAGTGCGGTGGAGACAGGGTCAGTGTTGAGAGGGCGATGGAGACAGGGTCAGTGTTGAGAGGGCGGTGGAGACAGGGTCAGTGCTGAGAGTGCGGTGGAGACAGGGTCAGTGTTGAGAGGGCGGTGGAGACAGGGTCAGTGTTGAGAGTGCGGTGGAGACAGGGTCAATGCTGAGAGTACGGTGGAGACAGGGTCAGTGCTGAGAGTGCGGTGGAGACAGGGTCAGTGCTGAGAGTGCAGTGGAGACAGGGTCAGTGTTGAGAGTGCGGTGGAGACAGGGTCAGAGTTGAGAGTGCGGTGGAGACAGGGTCAGTGTTGAGAGGGCGGTGGAGACAGGGTCAGTGTTGAGAGGGCGGTGGAGACAGGGTCAGTGCTGAGAGTGCAGTGGAGACAGGGTCAGAGTTGAGAGTGCGGTGGAGACAGGGTCAGAGTTGAGAGGGCGGTGGAGACAGGGTCAGAGTTGAGAGTGCGGTGGAGACAGGGTCAATGCTGAGAGTACGGTGGAGACAGGGTCAGTGCTGAGAGTGCGGTGGAGACAGGGTCAGTGCTGAGAGTGCAGTGGAGACAGGGTCAGTGTTGAGAGTGCGGTGGAGACAGGGTCAGAGTTGAGAGTGCGGTGGAGACAGGGTCAGTGTTGAGAGGGCGGTGGAGACAGGGTCAGTGTTGAGAGGGCGGTGGAGACAGGGTCAGTGCTGAGAGTGCAGTGGAGACAGGGTCAGAGTTGAGAGTGCGGTGGAGACAGGGTCAGAGTTGAGAGGGCGGTGGAGACAGGGTCAGAGTTGAGAGTGCGGTGGAGACAGGGACAGTGTTGAGAGTGTGGTGGAGACAGGGTCAGTGTTGAGAGGGCGGTGGAGACAGGGTCAGTGTTGAGAGTGCGGTGGAGACAGGGTCAGTGTTGAGAGTGCGGTGGAGACAGGGTCAGAGTTGAGAGTGCGGTGGAGACAGGGTCAGAGTTGAGAGGGCGGTGGAGACAGGGTCAGAGTTGAGAGTGCGGTGGAGACAGGGTCAGAGTTGAGAGTGCGGTGGAGACAGGGTCAGTGTTGAGAGTGCGGTGGAGACAGGCTCAGTGTTGAGAGTGCGGTGGAGACAGGGTCAGTGCTGAGAGGGCGGTGGAGACAGGGTCAGTGTTGAGAGTGCGGTGGAGACAGGGTCAGTGTTGAGAGTGCGGTGGAGACAGGGTCAGTGTTGAGAGTGCGGTGGAGACAGGGTCAGTGTTGAGAGTGCGGTGGAGACAGGGTCAGAGTTGAGAGTGCGGTGGAGACAGGGTCAGAGTTGAGAGGGCGGTGGAGACAGGGTCAGAGTTGAGAGTGCGGTGGAGACAGGGTCAGAGTTGAGAGTGCGGTGGAGACAGGGTCAGTGTTGAGAGTGCGGTGGAGACAGGCTCAGTGTTGAGAGTGCGGTGGAGACAGGGTCAGTGCTGAGAGGGCGGTGGAGACAGGGTCAGTGTTGAGAGTGCGGTGGAGACAGGGTCAGTGCTGAGAGTGCGGTGGAGACAGGGTCAGTGTTGAGAGTGCGGTGGAGACAGGGTCAGTGCTGAGAGTGCGGTGGAGACAGGGTCAGTGTTGAGAGTGCCGTGGAGACAGGGTCAGTGTTGAGAGTGTGGTGGAGACAGGGTCAGTGCTGAGAGTGCGGTGGAGACAGGGTCAGTGTTGAGAGTGCGGTGGAGACAGGGTCAGTGTTGAGAGTGTGGTGGAGACAGGGTCAGTGCTGAGAGGGCGGTGGAGACAGGGTCAGTGTTGAGAGTGCGGTGGAGACACACACCCATACACACAGATACACACACACCCGGTGAACACATTCCTCGGATATATTGATACACACAGAATGAACACATTTCTGTGATATGTTTACACACACACATATACACTACACAGTGTCTGGAACTTTCTTCAAAAAATTCCAGAAGTTTTTTTCAGTGAGGTTAGTTCACGGCACTTTGTGCAAATCAGAAGGCATCATGCAATTTCTGCGGGGAGGTGGGTAGTGGCTTCTGACGCCAGTGAAGCCGATTGCCGACTGCTTGGGGTGCCATTGCGCAGGTGCAGCCATCTTCCAGTATGCTGGAAGATCTCCTGCTCCCTACCTCACGGTCATGGCCCATCCCCATCTCCCCCACGGACATAACCCCCCCACCCCCAACTCCTTCATACATACCTCCATCCCACCCCCAGCCCCCCAAGGACATGGCCTCCCCCTCCCCCCCCCCCCCAGGACATGGTGCCCCCCTACCCTCAAGACATTGCCACCTCCACCCCCCAGAAATTGGCACCCCCACCCCAGTGACATCAGGCCCCCACTCCTCTCCCTGATCCCCAGCCTTGGAGAGGTTACACTGATCATCATTCCGCGATCATCACCGCCTCCCGATTACCAGCCCGCTCCCTGACTATCACCTCCTCCCCGATCATCACCCCCTCCCCGATCGCCACCCCCTCCCCGATCACCACCCCCTCCCCGATCGCCACCCCCTCCCCGATCACCACCCCCTCCCTGATCATCAGCCCCTCCCTGATCATCACCCCCTCCTCGATCACCACCCCCTCCCCGATCACCACCCCCTCCCTGATCACCAACCCCTCCCCGATCATCACCCCCTCCCCGATCATCACCCTCTCCCCTATCGCCACTCCCTCCCTGATCATCACCCCCTCCCCAATCATCACCCCCTCCCCGATCATCACCCTCTCCCCGATCATCACCCTCTCCCCATCACCACCCCCTCCCCGATCACCACCCCCTCCCTGATCACCACCCCCTCCCCGATCATCACCCCCTCCCCGATCATCACCCTCTCCCCTATCGCCACCCCCTCCCTGATCATCAACCCCTCCCCAATCATCACCCCCTCCCCGATCATCACCCCCTCCCCAATCATCACCCCCTCCCTGATCATCACCCCCTCCCCGATCGCCACCCCCTCCCTGATCATCACCCCCTCCCCGATCACCACCCCCTCCCTGATCACCACCCCCTCCCCGATCATCACCCCCTCCCCGATCATCACCCTCTCCCCTATCGCCACCCCCTCCCTGATCATCACCCCCTCCCCAATCATCACCCACCCCCCGATCATCACCCTCTCCCCGATCAACACCCCCTCCCTGATCACCACCTCCTCCCCGATCACCACCCCCTCCCCGATCACCACCCCCTCCCCGATCATCACCTCCTCCCCGATCATCACCCCCTCCCCGATCGCCACCCCCTCCCTGATCGTCACCCCCTCCCCGATCATCACCCCCTCCCCGATCACCACCCCCTCCCTGATCATCACCCCCTCCTCGATCAGCACCCCCTCCCCGATCACCACCCCCTCCCCGATCGCCACCCCCTCCCTGATCATCACCCCCTCCCCGATCACCACCCCCTCCCTGATCATCACCCCCTCCCCGATCGCCACCCCCTCCCTGATCATCACCCCCTCCCCGATCACCACCCCCTCCCCGATCATCACCTCCTCCCCGATCATCACCCCCTCCCCGATCGCCACCCCCTCCCTGATCATCACCCCCTCCCCGATCGCCACCCCCTCCCCGATCATCACCCCCTCCCCGATCAGCACCCCCTCCCTGATCATCACCCTCTCCCCGATCACCACCCCCTCCCCGATCATCACCCCCTCCCGATCATCACCCCCTCCCCGATCAGCACCTCCTCCCCGATCATCACCCCCTCCCCGATCATCACCCCCTCCCCGATCATCACCCTCTCCCCGATCATCACCCTCTCCCCGATCACCACCCCCTCCCCGATCACCACCCCCTCCCCGATCACCACCCCCTCCTCGATCACCACCCCCTCCCCGATCACCACCCCCTCCCCGATCACCACCCCCTCCTCGATCACCACCCCCTCCCCGATCACCACCCTCTCCCCGATCACCACCCCCTCCCCGATCACCACCCCCTCCTCGATCACCACCCCCTCCCCGATCACCACCCCCTCCCCGATCACCACCCCCTCCCCGATCACCACCCCCTCCTCGATCACCACCCCCTCCCCGATCATCACCCTCTCCCCGATCACCACCCCCCTCCCCGATCACCACCCCCTCCTCGATCACCACCCCCTCCCCGATCATCACCCTCTCCCCGATCACCACCACTCTCCCCGAGGTGCTCTTTTCTCCACCACCCCTCCTCCAACATATTGCAACCAAACAGACTCTACATTATTTTCGCTGGAATAGACTCTATGGGCTTGTGACTCTCCCAAGCTACCTGCAGCTGAACTCCTTTAATAAGGGGGAGCTCCATATAAGCTTTAATAATGGACACATAGGCAGTCACATGAAGAAGTTGGCACCAAGAAGAAGCACTCCACGGTCCAGTGATGCAGAGCTGGGCCATCTGCTGGACGCAGTGTGGGAGAGGCAACAACTAATCTTCCCCCGCAGATGGGCGATGACCCAAGGATTGGGCCGGCAATGTGGCCTGGGAGGGTATGGCAGCGACCATCAGTGTTCACACACTGGCAGGGAGGAGGAAGATGAATGATCTCCTATGGGCAGGAAGGGTGAATGTCCATCCCAGTCTGATCTCTGTCCCATCTGTCACACCTGCAATGTTGAACCACTCCTGTCATCCCACAGCCTTCCAGTACCCAAACCCCCCAGCACCTTTCTCCAATCCCTCTGGCAACCCCTGTCACAAGCCCAGATTGCCGAGCCACAGCCCCGGTGAACCCTGCCTAATCAACCCCACCCACCAACACCCTCTATACTTTGTGCCTTTCCAGCCATCAGGCTTTAATTTGATTTGATTTATTATTGTCACATGTATTAACATACAGTGAAAAGTATTGTTTCTTGCGCGCTATACAGACAAAAACATACCGTTCATAGAGAAGGAAACAAGAGAGTGCAGAATGTAATGTTACAGTCATTGCTAGGGTGTAGAGAAAGATCAACTTAATGCAAGGTAAGTCCATTCAAAGTCTGACAGCAGCAGGGAAGAAGCTGTTCTTGAGTCGGTTGGTACGTGACCTCAGACGTTTTGTATCTTTTTCTCGAAGGAAGAAGGTGGAAGAGAGAATGTCCGGGGTGTGTGGGGTCCTTAATTATGCTGGCTGCTTTGCCGAGGCAGCAGGAAGTGTAGACAGAGTCAATGGATGGGAGGCTGGTTTGCGTGATGGATTGGGTTACATTTACGACCTTTCGTAGTTTCTTGCGGTCTTGGACAGAGCAGGAGCCATACCAAGCTGTGATACAACCAGAATGAATGCTTCCTATGGTGCATCTGTAAAAGTTGGTGAGAGTCGTAGCTGACATGCCAAATTTCCTTCGTCTGCTGAGAAAGTAGAGGCGTTGATGGGCTTTCTGAACTACAGTGTTGGCTTTGGGGGACCAGGACAGGTTGTTGGTGATCTCAACACCTAAAAACTTGAAACTATCGACCCTTTCAATCCTCCCTTATGTCCCTGCTGGATAAGAGGGGTACGTGCAAAAACTGCAGGTCGGGGTCCCCGAGCTGCGTCTCCTCACTGCCTTTGAGGAGTGCTCACTGGAGCTGGTGAGAGAGGGCGAGGAAAGAACTGTTAACAACAGCCAGATCGGCATGCACCGTGAAAGGTGACCATGGCAAAACCTTCATTCAAATAATTTATTCAAAGCAAGTGGCATGCTGCACAGATACTTGTCCCTCCCTTCCACTGAACCCTATGTCCGTTGTTTCGGGGAATGACCCTGATACCCTGGCCCTTTGGGAGTCACTACCTCCACCCTCCCCCCACCCCCCCACCCCTCCTCCTGCAACATTGGCACACAGCAGCGACAACACCTCAGAGGGAGGCCCTGAGGAATCTTCAGAGACCAGCACAATTCACAAAGGCTTCCACCACACAATCCACCAATGCAGAAACTATCACCATGATGGGACAAGTTAGCGGTGAGGTTCCTGGGTCACTCCCTGGTGCGCATGGCACAGCCATAGATGCACGTCGGGTGGAGGCGGGAACGTCTGAGGCCTCGGGCACACACGGGTCTGCCAAAGGCAAGGATTCAGCTATCACCAAGCCAGGTGCCAGGGCTCTGCGATCGGTCATCCCAAAGCTGCTGGAGATGCATCAGCAGAAGCGGGACATGGAGCAACAATTGTCAGCAACACTGTAGCAACTGCAAGGCTGCTTGGAGGAGTCCCACAGACCTCTGTCGCAGGAGGTGGTGCCAGCACACCATGGTACTCAGGCAAACACTGCAAAGATGGCGTCCACAATGGATAGCCTGGGGCAGGTAATAGTCCCCATGGGTGACAGAGTGCAGGACATCCTGGAGACCCAGCGGGCCATGGCAGAGACACAGTGGGTCATGGCCACGTATGTCGCTGGTATTCTGGAGTCACAGTGGACCATGGCACCAGGGCAGCATCGCATTGTGCTGCATAGTGAGATGTCATCACCCTCCTGACTGGACCAAAAACTCACTCACGCAGCCAACCCAGGCCAATCACCCTGGTATGATGCCAACGGGACCTAAGGGGGGGGGTGGTGTGGACAAGTGGGGAGGAATGGGTGGGAGAATGGGGGGAGGTGGTTACAGCTCCAGGATAATGGTGGACGGGCGAGGGTTGCAACTGCCGGACTGCACGCTAGCTATTAGGTGAACCAGGCTGCATGTCCTGCCAGACTCTTGCCAGCGCCATCTGTCCTCCATCCTCCGGCTCCTCGGCCTCTTCCTCTACATCCTCGTGGGACCGCTCCCCATCCTCCTGCTCCTGCTCCTCCTCCAGGAAGTCTCCTCGCAGCTGTGCCAGGTTGTGGTGCACACAGCACACCTTGGTGATGCGGGAGACCCTGAGGGAGCTATACTGGAGGGCAGTGCCAGAGAGTTCCAGGCAGCGGAACCGCATCTCCAGGAGCCTGATGCACTGCTCGGTGGCAGCATGGGCTTCATTGTATCGGGGATACCCGAGTTCCTCAGGATGAAGCTGTTATGCACGCTCCCTGGGTGGCGTGCTCACACATGCATGATCTTCAAACTGCGGTCACTGACAATCTGCACAATCAGGGAGTGGAACCTCTTTCTGTTGATGAACCACACTCCCTGACGGCGTGAGGGGGGTGGGGAGGGGGGGTGGGTGTGGCTTGGATGGTGACAGAAAGAGAGAAATATTTAGCATGGTTATCCACCCCAGGCCCCTCGCTCCCTCCCAGTAACCAATGCCCCATGGGTCTGGACAACCCTATACCATCCCTGGTGCCATGTGTCACCTCAGTGGGTTGCCTACCATTGACATCCTCGCCACAGCAGGCATGGAGAGCATATGGCGGGTGTGCAGGGGTCTCCATTGTGAGCCCTTGAAGCATTGACATGGGTTCAGCCACTGCATTGCCTTCCACATATAATTTGCATTTCAGCCAGACCAGGGAGGGGCAGCCTCGTGACTATCACGAGATGGGTTCTCATTGAAGGCAGCACTGCAGAGTCCAGTGAGGGCCGTGCTGAGCTCCACTGATCGGAGCAGCAGCTGCCAGAGCTGCTGCTTGTTTCTGTTAGTGGGGCCTGGGATGGAATGTCTGCAGTGAGCCGCAGAGCCTGTCCAGCAGGCAGATGGCAGGGTAACCAGAGGAATATTTGTGGGGCTGGTGTATCAACCCTCGGAAATCTCTCTGCAGTCAGGGCAATGTGCGCACCATGGGCCTGGAATCAACAGCAACCCCCAACCTACGGACCTCTCGACCAACACGCTACCCCCCCCCCCACTGCAGCCCCCCTGGCCCCCCAAACCCCACCATCCATGTAAGCTCCATACCCCACCCAGCAACTGTGCAGTGCCTGCGAAATCCCCCTGCACTCCGGGGGCTGCTTACTTAACTCCTTGCTCCCTTTTGCTATTGCTCCGCCTGGCCCAGACTTTTATAGAATTGCATCAACGTTATGTCACATCAGAGAGGCAAGAAAGGTATGTGAGGGGGGAAAGGTCCATGCCAAACTCGATAATGAGATGCAAACCTATTCAAATGCATGGAAATTGATGTTGCGCATATTCTGGATGCGATGCTGTTCGCTCCAGGAAAAATAGCCGAGGGGATTGTAAACCACCCTATGCCGGACAGAAATTTGATTTTTCATCTCCTGCTCACAATTCCCACCCTGCTTCAGTAATCGACCAGCACAGCATGGTACAAAGATCACAATGTGGAGATGCCGGTGTTGGACTGGGGTAAACACAGTAAGAGTTTTAACAACACCAGGTTAAAGTCCAACAGGTTTATTTGGTAGCAAATGCCATTAGCTTTCGGAGCGCTGCTCCTTCGTCAGTTGGAGTGGAAATCTGCTCTCAAACAAGACACAGAGACACAAAATCAAGTTACAGAATACTGATTAGAATGCGAATCTTTCCAGCTAATCAAGTCTTAAAGATACAGACACTGTGAGTGGAGGGAGCACTAGGCACAGGTTAAAGAGATGTGTATTGTCTCCAGACAGGACAGGCAGTGAGATTCTGCAAGACTTGATTAGCTGTAAAGATTCGCATTCTAATCAGTATTCTGTAACTTGATTTTGTGTCTCTGTGCCCTGTTTGAGAGCAGATTTCCACTCCATCTGACGAAGGGGCAGGGCTCCGAAAGCTAATGGCATTTGCTACCAAATAAACCTGTTGGACTTTAACCTGGTGTTGTTAAAACTCTTACAAAGATCATACCCAGTGAACCCATTGCTCTGACAAAGTAATACACACACACACACGCATACACAGACACACAGACAGAGTGAACATATTCCTCTGATATATTAACACACACACAGACACAGTGAACATATTCCTCTGATATATTAACACACACACACACACATACACAGACACACACAGACAGAGTGAACATATTCCTCTGATATATTAACACACACACGCACACACACAGACACAGTGAACATATTCCTCTGATATATTAACACACACACACACACATACACAGACACACACAGACAGAGTGAACATATTCCTCTGATATATTAACACACACAGACACACACACACATGCACACACAGAGTGAACATATTCCTCTGATATATTAATACACACAGGGATGCTGACAGATCGGGGCCATTACGCATGTGCAGAGGCCTACTGGTTTCAGGCTCCCAGGTGGCAATAGACCCCACCCCCTAGTTTTTAATGATATTCGCCCGAGTGGCCTCTGTGTTTTATAGAGTGTGGGAGGCTCAAGTGTGAACTCTGAAAAAACCAGTGTGAATTACTTCAGTTTTCCCACAAATGCAACACTTTTTTGGCACAATTTGTTTGGGAGAATTCCGCCCACACACACTGAACCCATTCCTCTGATATGTTAACACACACAGTGAACCCATTCATAGAATCATAGAACCATAGAATCCTACAGTGCAGAGAGAGGCCCCTCTCTGTCTCAATGCCCACTCCTGGGAGATCTGTGGTCTCACCCTCTGTCTCTGTGCCTCTTCCTGGGAGATCTGTGCTCTCACCCTCTGTCTCAATGACCACTTCTAGACGATCTGTTTTTACATCTCTCTTTAAATTTTAAGAGGTTCAGGATTTGAACACAACAGAGGTCCAGTCATGTACCCCAACCAACTCCGAGCAGCTATACCCCTCAAGAGCAACACCTTACCCCATAACTCCATAACATAAATGTCCAGGAAATGAGAATCCCTTGCATTCTCTTCAAGCAATTTAGTTAAATGTGTAAGCTGGTCTTGTTCTTTAAGACAAACCATGTGACTGACCTTTACTTTGTGTCCTTTGACCTTTCAGGAGGCTCACTAACGAATGGGTTCCTAGCAGATGAAGAGCTATTTGTTCGCTGGTTACAGGTTGTGACCTTCCTACCTGTGATAACATTCAGTACTCCGCCCTGGGCCTTTGGGGAGAGCTGGGTAGGTGAGGTGGGGGAGGGGGACTAAATGTGCACCTTTGGGTGGATGTTTGAAGGTTTCCCACTGAATTTCAGTCTGTAGCTCAAACAGATATCTGTTATTCTACATATAAACCACTCCAAACCCCTTGATTGGATTCAAGGCTGTAACTCACTCCCGGGTATCTGTTATTCTATATATAAAACACCTCCAACCCTTCGATTAGATTCCAGTCTGTAACTCACTCCCGGGTATCTTATTCTATATATAAACCCCCTGAACACCCCATTTAGATTCCAGTTTGTAATTCACTACTGGAAATCTGTTATTATGAATGGCAGATGGAGTTTAAAATAGATAAATGTGAGGTGCTGCATTTTGGTAGATCGAATCGGGGCAGAACCTACTCAGTTAATGGTAGGGTGTTGGGGAGAGTTATAGAACAAAGAGATCTTTGGGGATAGGCTCATAGCTCCTTGAATGTGGAGCCACAGATGGACAGGGTGGTGAAGAAGGCATTCGGCATGCTTGGTTTCATTGGTCAGAACATTGAATACAGGAGTTGGGACGTCTTGTTGAAGTTGCATAAGACATTAGTAAGGCCACACTTGGAATACTGTGTACAGTTCTGGTTACCCTATTATAGAAAGATATTTTTAAACTAGAAAGACTGCAGAAAAGATTTACTAGGATGCGACCGGTACTTGATCGTTTGAGTTATAAAGAGAGGCTGGATACACTGGGACTTTTTTTCCCTGGAGCGTAGGAGGCTTAGGAGTGATCTTATAGAGGTCTATAAAATAATGAGGGTCATAGATCAGCTAGATAGTCAACACCTTTTCCCAAAGGTAGGGGAGTCTAAAACTAGATGGCATAGGTTTAAGGTAAGAGGGGAGAGATACAAAAGTGTCCAGAGGGCCAATGTTTTCACTCTGAGGTTGGTGAGTGTCTGGAACGAGCTGCCAGAGGCAGTTGTCGAGGTGGGTACAATTTTGTCTTTTAGACAGTTACATGGGTAAGATGGGTATAGAGGGATATGGGCCAAACGCAGGCAATTGGGACTAGCTTAGTGGTAAAAACTGTGCGAGACGGACAAGTTAGGCCGAAGGGCCTGTTTCCATGCTGTAAACCTCTATGACTCTATTCTATACATAAACCACACCAAACCTTTCGATTAGATTCCAGGCTCTAACTCACTCACGGGTTTCTGTTATTCTAAGTATAAACCACTCCGAACCCCTTGATTAAATTCCAATCTGTAACTCACCCCCGGATATCTGTTTTTTTATACATAAACCATCCAGAATCCCTAGATTAGATTCCATTCTGTAATTCACTCCTGGGTATTTGTTATTCTACATATAAACAGTCCAGAATCCCTAGAACAGATTCCAGTCTGTAATTCACTCCTGGGTATCTGTTATTCTGTATATAAACCGTCCAGAACCCCTAGATTAGATTCCAGTTTGTGACTCACTCCTGGGTATCTGTTATTCTATATCTAAACTATCCTGAAACTCTCGATTAGACTCCAAGCTGTAACTCACTCCCGGGTATCCGTTACTCTATATATAAACATCCTGAACCCTCGATTAGATTTCCGTCTGTAACTCACTCCCGGCTATCTGTTACGCTCTAGTCTGTTCTTAATTCTGAGTTTCTGTTATTCTGAATATAAACCTCCCTGAATTCCTCAATTCTTAATCCCAGTTCATTGGTATGGCACTCTCTATTTCAGATTGTGAATATGACCCGGTCATACATACACAGACACCAGACCTTTGTCGTGCCACTTATTGTTAGACAAAGTGCAGTGCTGGCATCGCTCGGACACCCTGTGTTTCGGCCTGTGTGGTGGGTCAGCCCTGATGACCCAAGGACGTTGACCATTGATGATGCGTTTCTAATTGGTGATGAGGTATGTTGTTGGTCAGGTTAATGTCACCAGCACAGGCTGACTGGCTCCTGAGAACTGTGTTGCCCATTGGTCTTTTCCAATCCAGCTTTCACAATAGAAACATCGGGATATAAAATCATTTGGGACTGTGGGTATAAATTCACCTTTGGTGATAGCGAGTCTGCAGCCCTTAAGACAGCCAGTTGCATTTTATTTACGACTGACTTCAAGAACATACATATAATGAATGAGTGACTCTGAAGGCTCTTCACAGGAGGCAGCTGAAACCAAACTTGACAATGAACCATGGAATGGAAACATTTGGAGGTTTACTGAGAGCATGGTCAAAGAGGTGGGTTTTAAGGAATGTCTTCAAGGAGAGCAGAGAGATTAAGACAGGGAAATCTGGAGTTTTGGCAAGTGAAAGTATAGCTACCAGTGGGGCAACAAAAAGAAGAACATGCTTAAGAGGCCAGAATTGGAGGAGTGCTGACAGCTTGGAGGGTTGTGAGGCTGGAGAAGATTACACCGATAAGGAGGAGTAAAGGCTTGAGGACAAGGATGAGAATTTCAAAGTCCAGGCGTTATGGACCAGGGGCCAGTGTGGGTTAGCGAGCACAGGAGGTGATAAGGGAGTGAATCTTGTGGTGAGTTAGGATATAGGCAACAGAGTTGTGGATGAGATCGAGATTATTGAAGGTGGAAGATGTGAGGCAACCTGGATTCCTCAAGTCCTGAGATGAGAAAGGTATGAATGAGGGTTTCAGCAGGAGATGTAGTAATGGTGGAAATGAGGCAATATTGCAGAGGTGCTTTTAGCAATAGAGAAGATATGTGGTTGGCAGTGTCAAATACAACAGCTGAAGTCAGTAGCTAGAGTTTGTACTGGACGCCAATGGCTTCAGGCTTCCCAATATTTCATTTGAGAAAACTACAGCTCATCCCAGCAGCAGACATTGAGAAAACTGTTTGACAATATAGGGGCAGAGAAGGGCTTGAAGGCAAGGTGCTGGTATGATGGAGCTGGTGTGGCGGCCAGTAAATGCACAGACTCTGATCTCATGTCTTTTTGACTCTGCCCCGTCCAGTCAGGGTCTTATCTACAGGTTAAAATTGAATTGAAAACTATTTCCACCACTGGGACCACAAATAATGGAGAGTAGAAGTTGCTCTGTGGGGATTTCACAGCACGACTTGTGCTTTTGTTCACCTGATCTCCATACATGACCATTTTCCAGCTGGAGTCCATGGTTAGGAATTATTGGTCACCCCAGGTTCAGCCTTGGAATATTGAGGGGAATTATAATGCCTCAGTGTAAAATTAGTTCCCTTGATGCAACACTGCGATAGAAACTTGTTGCTCTTACAGGGAACTCTCTTTATTTACTGAGAAGCTACCTTTAGCATGCTGGACTTACCTTTTTTAATTCGCTCATGGGGTGTGGGCATTGCTGGCAAGGCCAACATTTGTTGCCCATCCCTAATTGTCCTTGAACTAAGTGGCTTGCAAGGTCATTTCAGAGGGCAATTGAGAGTCAACCACATTGCTGAAGGTCTGGAGTCACATGTAGGCCAGACTAGATATGGATGGAAGAGGCAATTCCTGTTCGGTCCAGTGCCCGCTCTGTCTAACCCGTCTGTTTCTCCACATTCAGGTACTGGTGGCACCAGTGACGGAACCAGGCAGAGTCCACAGGGATATCTACTTGCCAGGAAGTAGCTACCAATGGAAGGATGTGAACACAGCACAGGTGTTTGATGGCGGAACTCTCCTGCAAGATTACCCAGTAGCTCTGACCGACGTGGCAGTTTTTGTTCGACAGAAGTCCTGAAATTCTCCGACATTTGAGAACCAACAAACAGCACCCTAGGCCTGAGACTGAAATGGTTTCTAATTCCTGGACAATCACCAAGATTTTCCTTACTGACTATAGCTTGGCTGTTGGCAGTGTCCTGAATGTCAGTAGCTACCTGAGAAAATGCCCCAACCCACAATCAGCAACTTTGTGGGAGGAAAAACACTTCTTTCTCACAATGGCTGCATTCCTAATAGCTCAGCCTGCAAACAGGTCCAGTCTTCCCAAAGCTGTGCTACCAGTAACAATGAATTGTCTCCTGACTACAGTCGAATAAAGTATTCTCCAAGCATTGCAGAGGAGAGCTCAGTTCCAGGCTCAGATTGAGGCTTATGTTCTGGATTCAGGGCCCAGGCTCCTGGCCAAGGTCAGGTTCAAGTCACCACTCAGTCTTAATCATTCCCGCCAGCCATTTAGATATCAAAACATTGTGCATCATTTTAGCTCATTAACATGAATGTCGTTCAAATCACCCAAGGTTCCATTCAAACTCTCCCAGGACAGGTACAGCATGGGGTTAGATACAGAGTAAAGTTCCCTCTACACTGCCCCCATAAACACTCCCAGGACAGTTCCAGCACGGAGTTAGATACAGAGTAAAGTTCCCTCTACCTGACCCCATCAAACATTCCAGGACAGGTACAGCACGGGGGTTAGGTATAGAGTAAATCTCCCTCTACACTGTCCCCATCAAACTCTCTCAGGACAGGGTACAACATAGGATTAGATATAGAGTAAAGCTCCCTGTACTATGGATCACAGTGGGTTGGATTTTCTGGCCCTGACGCTGGTGCCCATCCTCACAGGTGGGACAGGAAAATATGAAGAGCCAAAATGTTCCTGTCCTGTCCACAACGATGCCCACTGGTGTCAGGGCCAGAAAATGCTGCCCACTGTATTTTGTTTGAAATTGTATTTATAACAAATCTTCCACTCTTGAGAATGTAAAAATGTTGCAGCCCCCATCACAGAATGAAATTATAGTTTTTTGAAGTAAAGTACACTTAAGTCTAAAAAGATGAGTTAAAAATGAATTGATTAAACCCTTTTCTGAGAGCTCTACAAAGTCACAGGGAAGCAGAAGTTCTGGCTTTTAATTAAATGTAGCTCCTTAATTTTTGAATGAGGTACTTTGAAAAACACAAAGTAACAGTAAATCAATACAAGTATGAGACGGGTAACTACTGAATCAAATCACAGCCAATCCATAATGTGTCACTGAAATTGAAGTTGCCCCGTGGCACTTGACTATTCCATTGTACAGGCAAAGCACTCCAGCCCTGATTGCAGTGCTCTCAGGATAAGGGCCACACACACACGGGAACCATGTGGAGGTTACCCTCCAAACCACTCACCATCCTGACTTGGAAATATATCGCTGTTCCTTCACCGTCATTGGGTTAAAATCCTAGAACTGCCTCCCTAACAGCACTGCCAGTGGACTTACACCTCAGGGACTGCAGCAGTTCAAGACGGCAGCTCGCCAAGATACTGCAATGGGCTATAAATGCCAACCTTTCCATCGATGCCCACTTTCCCTGAATTAAGTGAACAATTTGAGAGGTGGGCTGGCACTAAGGAGAATGCAGAATTGTTTTAATAAACCCAAGGTCCTGTCCAGAAATTTTAACTTGTTCAGCTGAGAGACCAGCTTCCCTACATTCTGCTGTTTGTCTGAGGTTTGGGCAAGAATTGGGAAACCCTAACCTGCCTGCCAACAAGTTGCAATGCAGGGTCTCTTATCAAGGTATGGCTGATGTTATGAAAAATCACATTAATATTAAAACAAAATTCCAGCTGTTTGTGTCATGTGGAATAATGACAGACAGTAACAAAATATTCAACATGGGCAGCACGGTGGCACAATGGTTAGCACTGCAGACTCACAGCGCCAGGGACCCAGGTTCAATTCCCGGCTTGGGTCACTGTTTATGTGAGTTTGCACGTTCTCCCCGTGTCCGCATGGGTTTCCTCTGGGTGCTCCAGTTTCCTCCCACACTTCAAAGATGTGTGGGTTAGGTGGATTGGCCATGCTAAATTGCCCTTTACTGTCAGGGAGACTAGCTAGGGTAAATGCATTGGGTTATGGGGGTAGGGCCTGGTGGGATTGTGGTCAGTGCAGACTCAATGGGCCGAATGGCCTCCTTCTGCAGGATTCTCTGGCATTGTGGGAATGACCTAAAGTGAAGCCAAATGAATTATTTGTTGTCTTTGACCCCAAGGTGAGTTTCTGACCACATATCCATCCATCACCGCTTTTACCACCCTTTCAGGCAGTGAGTTCCAGATTCTTACCACCCTCTGGGTGATAAGATTTTTCCTCAAATCCCCTCTAAATCTCTTGCTCCATATCTTAAATTTCTGCTTCTGGTTATTGGCCCCTCTACTAAGGGGAAAAGTTTCTTCCTGTTTACCCTATCTATGTCCATCATCATTTTATACATCTTAATCAGGCCCCCCTCAGCCTTCTCTGCTCTACGGAAAACAACTCCAACCTATCCAGCTTCTCTTCATAGCTGAAATGCTCCATCCCAGGCATTATCCTGGTGAATCTTCTCTGCCTTTCTAGTGCCATCACATCCTTCCTATACTGCAGCAACCAGAACTGTACACAGTACCCCAGCTGTGGCCTAAGCAGCGTTTTCTATAACTTCATCGTAACCTCCTTGCTCTGATATTATATGCTTCAGCTAATAAAGGCAACTATCCCATCTGCCTTCTTAACCAACTTATCTACCTGAGCTGCTGCCTTCAAGGATCTTTGGACATGCACTCCCAGGTCCCTCTGGTCCTCTATACTTTCTAGCATCCTACCATTCATTGTATACTCCCTTGTTTTATTAGTGCTCCCAAAATTCATCACCTCACACTTTTCAGGGTTAACTTCCATTTGCCACTGTTCTGCCCATCTAACCAGCCTGACTATATTGTCCTGTAATCTAAGGCTTTCCTCCTCTCTATTTACCACAACCTCAATTTTTGTAACATCTGCGAACTTTCTGATCATACCCTCTGTAATCCTGTCTAGATCATTAATGCACACCACAAATAGCAAGGGACCCAGCACTAATCCATGCGGAGCACCACTAGACACAGGCTTCTAGTTACAGAAACAACATTTGACCATCACCCTCTGCCTCCTGCCACTAAGCCAATTTTGGATCTCATGGGCTTTTACCTTTTTTGATCAGTCTCTCATGCAGGACCTTGTCAAAAGCCTACTGAAGTCCATACAGATGGATCCATGCACTGTCCTCATCTATACGCCGAATCACCTCCTTGAAAATTCAGATTTGTTCACTATGATCTCCCCTGAAAAAGCTATCCTGACTATCCTTAATTATCTTGCCTCTCCAATTCTGTCCTTCAAAATTGACGTCAGACTCACTGGCCTGTAATGACCTGGTTTATCTTTACTTCCCTTCTTGAATAACGGTACCATATTAGCTGTTCTCCAGTCCTCTGGCTCCTCTCCTGTGGCCAAAGAGGATTTGAAATTGGGCGGGGATCCTGGATTCAGGATTCAATCCTGGACCGGGGAGCGGCGCGGGCTTGGGGGGCCGAAGGGCCTGTTCCTGTGCTGTATTGTTCTTTGTTCTTTGAAAATTAGCGTCAGAGCCCCTCTAATCTCCTCCCTTGTCCTCACAGCAGCCTGGAGATTTATCCACTGTTAAGCCTGCTTAAGCCTCCCTCCCAATGCTAAATTGTTCAATTATATCACAGTCCCTCTCCCTGATTTCTGTACCAACATTGTCCTTCTCCTTAGGGATCACACATGCAAAATACTCATTTAAAAGCTCACCTACATCTTCCAGCTCCACACACACAGACTGCCATTTTAGTAACTAATGGGCCCTACTCTTTCCCTGGTTGCTCTCTTGCCCTTAATATACTTATAAAACATCTTGGAATTTCCCTTCTTTTGAAGTGATTAGTACTATTGCCCCACAGGGTCCCAGGTTCAATTTCCAGCTGGGTCACTATCTGTGTGGAGTCTGTTCGTTTGCCCTGTGTTTGCGTGGGTTTCCTCTGGGTGCTCTGGTTTCCTCCCACAGTCCAAAAGATGTGCTGGTTAGATGCATTGGCCATGCTAAATTCTCCCTCAGTGTACCCGAACAGGTGCCAGGTGGCGACTAGGGGATTTTCACAGTAACTTCACTGCAGTGTTAGTGTTACTTGTAACACTAACAAATAAACTCTCCTAATTTAGTTTTAAAGTACCCCCCTGCACTTCCTATACTCCTCCAGGGTATCAACTGTTTGAGCTCCCCTGCATTTGCCATAAGCTTTTCTTTTTTTCCCTTATCCTGCATATTCCTTGACACAGTAAGAAGTCTAACAACACCAGGTTAGAGTCCAACAGGTTTATTTGGTAGCAAACGCCACTAGCTTTCAGAGCGCTGCTCCTTCGTCAGGTGAGTGGAAGATCTGCTCATAAACAGCAAACAGGGCATATAAAGACACACACTCAATTTACAGAATAATGAATAATGATTGGAATGTGAGTCTTTGCAGCTAATCAAGTCTTAAAGGTACAGACAATGTGAGTGGAGGGAGCATTAGCACAGGTTAAAGAAATGTGTATTGTCTCCAGACAGGACAGCCAGTGAGACTTTGCAAGTCCAGTTAAGTGGGAGTTACAGATAGTGTGACATGAACCCAAGATCCCAGTTGAGGCCATCCTCATGTGTGCGGAACCTGGCTATCAGTCTCTGCTCAGCGACTCTGCGCTGTCGTGTGTTGTGAAGGCCGCCTTGGAGAATGCTTACCCGAATATCAGAGGCCGAATGCCCGTGACCGCTGAAGTGCTCCCCAACAGGAAGAGAACAGTCTTGCCTGGTGATTGTCGAGCGGTGTTCATTCATCCGTTGTCGTAGCGTCTGCATGGTCTCCCCAATGTACCATGCCTCGGGACATCCTTTCCTGCAGCGTATCAGGTAGACAATGTTGGCCGAGTTGCAAGAGTATATACCATGTACCTGGTGGATGGTGTTCTCACGTGAGATGATGGCATCCATGTCGATGATTCGGCACGTCTTGCAGAGTTTGCTGTGGCAGGGTTGTGTGGTGTCGTGGTCACTGTTCTCCTGAAGGCTGGGTAGTTTGCTGCGGACAATGGTCTGTTTGAGGTTGTGCGGTTGTTTGAAGGCAAGAAGTGGGGGTGTGGGGATGGCCTTGGCGAGATGTTCGTCTTCATCAATGACATGTTGAAGGCTCCGGAGGAGATGTCGTAGCTTCTCCGCTCCGGGGAAGTACTGGACGACGAAGGGTACTCTGTCCACCGTGTCCCATGTTTGTCTTCTGTGGAGGTCGGTGCGGTTTTTCGCTGTGGCGCGTCGGAACTGTCGATCGATGAGTCGAGCGCCATATCCTGTTCTTATGAGGGCATCTTTCAGCGTCTGGAGGTGTCTGTTGCGATCCTCCTCATCCGAGCAGATCCTGTGTATACGGAGGGCTTGTCCGTTGGGGATGGCTTCTTTTACGGGTTTAGGGTGGAAGCTGGGGAAGTGGAGCTTCGTGAGGTTATCCGTGGGCTTGCGGTACAGTGAGGTGCTGAGGTGACTGTCCTTAATGGAGATGCGTGTGTCCAAGAATGCAACCGATTCCGGAGAGTAGTCCATGGTGAGTCTGATGGTGGGATGGAACTTGTTGATGTCATCATAGAGTTGTTTCAATGATTGTTCGCCATGAGTCCAAAGGAAGAAAATGTCATCGATGTATCTAGTGTAGAGCATCGGTTGAAGGTCCTGTGCGGTGAAGAAGTCTTTTTCGATCCTGTGCATGAAGATGTTGGCATATTGAGGTGCGAATTTGGTCCCCATGGCTGTTCCGTGTGTCTGGATAAAGAACTGGTTGTTGAAGGTGAAGACATTGTGGTCCAGGATGAAGCGGATGAGTTGAAAAATTGCATCTGGAAACTGGCAGTTGTCGGCGTTGAGTACTGAGGTAGTTGCAGAAATGCCATCATTGTGGGGGATGCTGGTGTAGAGTGCTGAGACATCCATTGTGACGAGGAGTGCTCCTGGTTCAACTGCTCCATGTGTGTTGAGTTTCTGTAGGAAGTCCTTAGTGTCGCGACAAAAGCTGGGGGTTCTTTGTACAATGGGTTTCAGGATGCCCGCGACATAGCCGGAGAGATTCTCGCACAGGGTCCCATTGCCGATACGATGGGACGGCCAGGTGTGTTTGCCCACGGATAACCTCACGATGCTCCACTTCTCCAGCTTCCACCCTAAACACGTTAAAGAAGCCATCCCCTACGGACAAGCCCTCTATATATGGTAAGCTTTTGCAGAAAATACGGACACATGGGATTGAGGGTGATTTAGTGGTTTGGATCAGGAATTGGCCAGCTGTAAGAAAACAGAGGGTGGTGGTTGATGGGAAATATTCATCCTGGAGTTCAGTTACTAGTGGTGTACCGCAAGGATCTGTTTTGGGGCCACTGCTGTTTGTCATTTTTATTAATGACCTGGATGAGGGCGTGGAAGGATGGATTCGTAAATTTGTGGATGACACTAAAGTCGGTGGAGTTGTAGACAGTGCAGAGGGAAGTGGCAGGTTACAGAGGGACATAGATAAGCTGCAGAGCTGGGCTGAGAGGTGGCAAATGGAGTTTAATGCGGAAAAGTGTGAGGTGATTCACTTTGGAAGGAGTAACAGGAATACAGAGTACTGGGCTAATGGTAAGATACTTGGCAGTGTGGATGAACAGAGGGATCTGGGTGTCCACGTGCATAGATCCCTGAAAGTTGGCACCCAGTTTGATAGGGTTGTTAAGAAGGCGTACGGTGTGTTAGCTTTTATTGGTAGAGGGATTGAGTTTCAGAGCCAGGAGGTCATGCTACAACTATACAAAACTCTGGTGCGGCCGCACTTGGAGTATTGCGTACAGTTCTGGTCGCCGCATTATAGGAAAGATGTGGAAGTGTTGGAAAGGGTGCAGAGGAGATTTACCAGGATGTTGCCTGGTATGGTGGGAAAATCGTATGAGGAAAGGCTGAGGGGCTTGAGGTTGTTTTCGTTAGAGAAGAAGGTTAAGAGGTGACTTAATAGAGGCATACAAGATGATCAGAGGATTAGATAGGGTGGATAGTGAGAGCCTTTTTCCTCGGATGGTGATGGCTAGCACGAGGGGACATAGCTTTAAATTGAGGGGTGATAGATATAGGACAGATGTTAGAGGTAGGTTCTTTACTCAGAGAGTAGTAAGGGCGTGGAATGCCCTGCCTGCAGCAGTAGTGGACTCGTCAACATTAAGAGCATTCAAATGGTTATTGGATAAACATATGGATGATATTGGAATAGTGTAGATTAGAGGGGTTAGATACAGAGATACAGAGATTAGAGGGGTTAGATACAGAGTAAACATCTCGCCAAGGCCATCCCCACACCTTGCCTTCAAACAACCGCACAACCTCAAACAGACCATTGTCCGCAGCAAACTACCCAGCCTTCAGGAGAACAGTGACCACGACACCACACAACCCTGCCACAGCAACCGCTGCAAGACGTGCCGGATCATCGACACGGATGCCATCATCTCACGTGAGAACACCATCCACCAGGTACCCGGTACATACTCTTGCAACTCGGCCAACATTGTCTACCTGATACGCTGCAGGAAAAGATGTCCCGAAGCATGGTACATTGGGGAAACCATGCAGACGCTACGGCAACGGATGAATGAACACCGCTCGACAATCACCAGGCAAGACTGTTCTCTTCCTGTGGGGGAACACTTCAGCGGTCACGGGCATTTGGCCTCTGATATTCGGGTAAGCGTTCTCCACGGCGGCCTTCACAACACACGACAGCGCAGAGTCGCTGAGCAGAGACTGATAGCCAGGTTCCGCACACATGAGGACGGCCTAAACCGGGATCTTGGATTCATGTCACACTATCTGTAACTCCCACAACTTGCCTGGACTTGCAAAGTCTCACTGGCTGTCCTGTCTGGAGACAATACACATGGGCGGCACGGTAGCACAGTGGTTAGCACTACTGCTTCACAGCTCCAGGGTCCCGGGTTCGATTCCCGGCTCGGGTCACTGTCTGTGTGGAGTTTGCACATTCTCCTCGTGTCTGTGTGGGTTTCCTCCGGGTGCTCCGGTTTCCTCCCACAGTCCAAAGATGTGCGGGTTAGGTTGATTGGCCAGGTTAAAAATTGCCCCTTAGCGTCCTGAGATGCGTAGGTTAGAGGGATTAACAGGTAAATATGTGGGGGTAGGGCCTGGGTGGGATTGTGGTCGGTGCAGACTCGATGGGCCGAATGGCCTCCTTCTGCACTGTAGGGTTTCTATGATCTCTTTAACCTGTGCTAATGCTCCCTCCACTCACATTGTCTGTACCTTTAAGACTTGATTAGCTGTAAAGACTCGCATTCCAATCATTATTCAGTAAATTGAGTTTGTGTCTTTATATGCCCTGTTTGCTGTTTATGAGCAGATCTTCCACTCACCTGACGAAGGAGCAGCGCTCCGAAAGCTAGTGGCGTTTGCTACCAAATAAACCTGTTGGACTTTAACCTGGTGTTGTTAGACTCCTTACTGTGTTTACCCCAGTCCAACGCCGGCATCTCCACATTATTCCTTGACATCCAGCATTCTCTGAACATGTTAATCCCACCCTTTTACCTTCATGGGAACATGTTGGCTTTGTACTCTATTTCCTTTTTGACTGACTCCCACTGTTCGAATGTGGATTTTCCTTCAGGTAGCTGCTTCCAGTCATCTTTGGTCAAATCCTGTCTTGTTAATCTATAGAATCCCTACAATGCAGAAGGAGGCCATTTTCCTCAGCAAGTGAAAACTGACTCTCCGAAAGAGCACTTTACCTAGGTCCACTCTCTTGCCCTATCCCCATAGCTCCACACATTGATCATGGCCAATCCACCTAACCTGTACACCTTTAGAGGTGTGACTATACCGTGCCTTTAAGAAATGTATTTTGTGTCTTTTTTTATGAAGAAGATGCTAAGATTTAACTCTGATTAAACGATGATGATTTGTCTACAACTGGCAGCCCATATGCTGAGCATGCAGAAGAATTATTACTCCCAACTTTGGGGTGTTTGTTTTAATCAGAGTGAATGCAGTTTTGCTATTATCAGGGTTCTCCTCTGGAGTTTCAGAGTAGGGTTTAATTATGTTGATTGACAGGAGAGAGTCATGTGAATGGATGGAACTAGGCTTACAGAGAGACAAGCAGGCAGTTGCTGTTTGAATTTGAAAAGAGCAGCAACTCTTTCTCTCCCTTTCTTTCTCTGGAGTTATGCTATTTGAAGACAGGTCTTTCTCTGGAGGCTGCTGTCTGAGAATCAGAAGACAGATGTCTCTCTATATCTTTGTCCAGAGGTGTTAAAAGGTTGGAGGACCAGCAACTCGTGTAAGCCCGTGCGTTTTACTAACTGATTCTAAAGAGTTAGTGAGTCTATGATGAATATTGTTTAAATTAGAACAAATAGAAATAGCTAGCAGTTAAGAATTATACCTGGTCATGTTTAAGTATTTCAATTGGTAAAGGTTATGCTAATTCTTTTTGTTATAGTTAAACTGTGTTCTTAAATAAAGTTTGTTTTAATAAAAGCTTACTAGTGGGTCACTAGAATTACACCTGGAGCAAAACACCTTATGCTCACACTAATACCAAAATCAAAAATAGTTGGGGGTCTAGGTAAACTCCAAATAAAATTTGGAATTTCTGATCTTGTCCCTAACAAGAGGGACTGTGACAAGTGGCATTCCTCAGGGATCAGTACTGGGACCTTTGCTATATATATATTATATATATATATATATATATATATATATATATATAAATAAAAATAAATGATTTGGAGGAAAATGTAATTGGTTTGATTAATAAGTTTGCGGAAGACACAAAGGTTGGTGGATTTGCAGATAGCGATGAGGACCATCAGAGGATACAGCAGGATATAGATCAGTTGGAGACTTGGGCGGAGAGATGGCAGATGGAGTTTAATCCGGACAAATATGAGGTACTGCATTTTGGAAGGTCTAATACAGATAGGAAATATACAGTAAATGGCAGAACCCTTAAGAGTATTGATAGGCAAAGGGATCTGGGTGTACAGGTACACAGGTCACTGAAGGTGGCAATGCAGGTGGAGAAGGTAGTCAAGAAGACATACGGCATGCTTGCCTTCATCGGCCGGGGCATTGAGTTTAAAAATTGGCAAGTCATGTTGCAGCTTTATAGAACCTTAGTTAGGCCGCACTTGGAATATAGTGTTCAATTCTGGTCGCCACACTACCAGAAGGATGTGGAGGCTTTGGAGAGGGTACAGAAAAGATTTACCAGGATGTTGCCTGGTATGAAGGGCATTAGCTATGAGGAGAGGTTGGAGAAACTTGGTTTGTTCTCACTGGAATGACAGAGGTTGAGGGGTGACTTGATAGAAGTCTACAAGATTATGAGAGGCATGGATGGAGTGGACAGTCAGAAGCTTTTTCCCAGGGTGGAAGAGTCAATTACTAGGCAGCACAGGTTAAGGTGCGAGGGCCAAGGTTTAAAGGAGATGTACGAGACAGATCTTTTACACAGATAGTGGGTGCCTGGAACTCGTTGCCGGGGGAGGTAGTGGAAGCGGATATGGTAGTGACTTTTAAAGGGTGTCTTGACAAATATGTGAATAGCATGGGAATAGAGGGATATGGTCCCTGGAAGGAGAGGGGGTTTTAGTTAAGTCGGGCAGCATGGTCGATGCAGGCTTGGAGGGCCGAAGGGCCTGTTCCTGTGCTGTAATTTTCTTTGTTCTAACAGAGGAAACCGGAGCACCTAAAGGAAACCCACGCAGACACAGGAAGACGTGAAGGGACAACTCTACGCATACAGTCACCCAAGGAATTGAACCTGGGTCCCAGGCGCTATGAGGCAGCAGTGCTAACCACGGTGCTAACATGTCTTCCCCCAATTCAGAACCTTTATTTTCGATCCATCTTTATCCTTTTCGATAACTACCTTAAATCTTACTGAGTTCTGATCACTATCACCAAAATGCTCCTCCATTGACCCTTCTACCACCCGCCCAGCTTCATTCCCAAAAACTAGGTCCAGTACCACCCCTCTTTCGTAGGACTTTCTGCGTACTGGCTCAAAAAGCTCTCCTTGATGCATTTTAAGAATTTCACCTCCTCTAAGCCTTTCACACTTTGCCTGTCCCAATTAATATTGGGGAAGTTGAAAATCCTTATATTATTCCCTATTATTTTAAAATTCTCAGATTTATCTACATATCTGCTCTTCTATCTCAGCAGGTCTGGCACATCTGCAAGGAGAGAAAAGAGCTGATGTTTCAAGACCTGATGACCCTTTGTCAAAGTTGACAAGGGGTGGTCTGGATTCAAAACGTCAGCTCTTTTCTCTCCTTACAGGCTCTGCCAGACCTGCTGAGATTTTCCAGCATTTTCTCTTTTGGTTTCAGGTTCCAGCATCCGCAGTAATTTGCTTTTATCCAGTGCTCTTCTATCTCTCCCTGACTGTTTGGGGACCGATAGTACACTCCCAGCAACATGATTAGGGGCGGCACGGTGGCATAGTGGTTAGCACTGCTGCATCACAGCAGGGACCTAGGTTCAATTCCGGCATCGGGTCACTGTCTGCATGGAGCTTGCACTTTCTCCCAGTGTCTGTGTGCGTTTCCTTCGGGTGCTCCGGTTTCCTCCCACAGTCCGAAGATGTGAGGGTTAGGTTGGTTGGCTATGCTAAATTGACCCTAGTATCAGGGGATTAGCAGGGTAAATATGTGGGGTTACGGGAATAGGCCTGGGTGGGATTGTGGTTGTTACAGACTCGATGGGCCGAATGGCCTCCTTCTGTACTGTAGGGATTCTATGATTGGCCCCTTTCTGTTTAAGTTCCACCCATATGGCCTCAAACAAGATATCATCCTTCCTCACTGCAGAAATTGACTCCTTCGTCAATATTGCAACATCACCCCTTCTTTCACAGTGTAAAGGAGCATCTAAGAATTTTCACACGCTGCAGGCTGTGCGAAACATGGGACGAGCTCACCAGCCTTTTGGTTTAAAAGCAGTCTGGATGACCACATTTGTAGGCAGTGCCACTGGTTTGACCAGCTTGCGAGCTGGGTTTCAGAGCTTGAGTGGCAGTCTGGGGGCACAGCAGTGCATCTGCAGTGTTGAAAAGTTCGTGGATAGCACGTTTTTCAATGCGATCACCTCACAGCTTAAGGAAGTGCAGTCAGAGAGGGAGTGGGTGACCACCAATCAGAAGGAGGGGGGTTTGGCAGGTGCAGACAGGTAGTCAGGAAAGCCCCAGAGTGCATCTCACTTAAGAACCATTTTTCTGTGTCACATTCATGCCAAGTAGATAATTAAGTTTTTTTTAAAAATGCAGAACTCTTCCTTTTCCTTAATGTGGCTTCAAAGTGGAGAAAAAAACTAACCCACTACCTACCGAGCAACACCCTCCCTTGTGCTGATGCCAATTTTCAAAAATTGATGTCAGGCTTTTGAGTTTTGATGCTCCCGAGCGTCTGGAGTCTGGAATGTTCTGCTCTGTCTGCTGCTCCCTCACAGCTCAGTTCCCGAGTGGCTGGAGTCTGGAATGTTCTGCTCTGTCCTGCTGCTCCCTCACAGCTCAGTTCCCGAGCGTCTGGAGTCTGGAATGTTCTGCTCTGTCCTGCTGCTCCCTCACAGCTCAGTTCCCGAGTGGCTGGAGTCTGGAATGTTCTGCTCTGTCCTGCTGCTCCCTCACAGCTCAGTTCCAGAGTGTCCCTCCGCCCGACCCTCTATTCTGACCCCCACTCTGAGCTCACCTGACCTTGCATCCTCTACTCTGACCCCTCCAGTCCAAGCCCACCCTGCTGCCTCCTTCCAGATCCCCCCACCCCAACCCCATCTCCCCTCCCCCAAGCCACCCCCCCACCCTGACCTCTCCATTTGGACCCTCCCCTTGGGAGACCCAACCTCAGGGAGAAATATGAGAGCAGTCAGTGGAAGATGCAGAGCAGTAAGTGAGCAATAGTTTGCCAGTTCTTTATTGGTGATACAGTATATACATGATGCTTTCATTAAACAGTCCGTAATACTTTGTTATTTAATTCAATTTTTGTACAAAAACTACATCAAATTACTTCATATTGGTGTCTGGAGAGGGAGATCAGCCCAGCTCCTAAATTAGATCCATTCTGTATAAACTTCCAACATAGTTAGCATCAAGAACTGTCATGTGTGATCGAATGGCTCCCTTGTTTTACTGATACTCCAAGTTATATATCCTGAGCAAATATGATTGAACAATCAGAGAAAGATAATTATAAAAAGGTGAGGATTAAGATCTCTTTAAACATCCTGATGGATGGGAGGGCTGCTGGAAACACAATTCATTTACAGCAGCTCTCACCCTCTGCAATAATCCTGGGCCAAGGCCTCAGCATGCAATTTGTAGCAGTTGCCATCAGGGCAGGTCCGTCACTCCCTAAACCAGGGCTCAGAGCAGCTCAGTGGTTTGAGAGAGAGAGAGAGAGAGAGACAGACAGCAGCTATCAAAAACACACACAGCCTCTCAGTCACAGAATGAGGTGTACCAGAGTTCCTGGGGAAGCTGTAAATTTGTCAATGTTTAGAATTATGCTCATCATTCTAAACAGTGGAGAAGTTCCCAGGGTCTGGCAGTTCTTTCAGTCTGAACAAGGCTCCTAAAGGCCGCACTGATTTCACCTGATGTTACTCCTTGGCCTCTTATCCAAGTTGAACAGGGTGGAGAATGTCGAGCATGGCGTGCCGGAAGTGTTACCAAACCGATGAGAATCCTAAACACAAAGAATACCAATCACATCCCTCACCACCTCCTCAATTGGAGCCTGCCAACACCAACACCTCTTCCTGCATTCTTCAGTTCCCACTGAAGGGAGGAGACCCCGGGAGGGGGGTGGGGAGGAGGAGACCGGGGGGGGGGGAAGAGAGAGAAGTGGGGGCAGAGGAGAGACGCCCCGGGGGGGGGGAGACCCGGGGCACGCCCACCCCTCAGCCCCCCCTCCCACAGCCCGTGCCCCCCCCCCCCCCCACCGACTCCCAGCCTGCCCCCCCCCCCACCGACTCCCAGCCTGCCCCCCCCCCTCCGACTCCCAGCCTGCCTGCCCCCCCCCCCCCCCCGACTCCCAGCCTGCCCCCCCCCCCCCCCGACTCCCAGCCTGCCCCCCCCCAACCCCCGACTCCCAGTCTGCCCCCCCCCCCCCCCGACTCCCAGCCTCCCCCCCCCCCCCCCGACTCTCAGCCCCACACTGTATTCTTACCGTCTCGGAACTGGAGAATTTACAGGAGATGTGCATGTTGATGAGAGTTTCTCCGACCATGATGTACGAGACGCCATAACCATCATCAGCAACCTGAAGGAGAGTAAAGATTAATGAAATCGAACAGGCATAATGTGAACAGCCTCACATCTCAGAGAGCCTCCCTCATCCCAACCCCCACAGCCCCACACCCCAAATCCCACAGCCCCTCATCCCAACCCCCACACCCCAAATCCCACAGCCCCTCATCCCAACCCCCACAGCCCCACACCCCAAATCCCAAACCCCACAGCCCCTCATCCCAATCCCCACACCCCACACCCCAAATCCCGAACCCCACAGCCCCTCATCCCAACCCCCACAGCCCCACACCCAAATCCACAGCCCCTCATCCCAACCCCCACACCCCAAATCCCACAGCCCCTCATCCCAACCCCCACAGCCCCACACCCCAAATTCCCAAACCCCACAGCCCCTCATCCCAATCCCCACAGCCCCACACCCCAAATCCCGAACCCCACAGCCCCTCATCCCAACCCCACAGCTCCACACCCCTCATATCCACCTCCAGAGACCCTCAACCACCCTCTCCCCCTTATCCACCTAGGCCAACAATGTCAGCTCTGGACAAATTACAATGCAATACTCACTGGACCAAAACCTCCACCACTCGACACATACTCCGGAAACCTGTTCAGATCCACCAGTTCCAGCAGCTGATGGGGGGTCTGACTGGTGGAGAGTTTCCAAGGCTCAGACAGCACCTGAAGGAAAGTAAAAAGATGAATGAACTAGAACAGGGTGAGGAAGGGGAGATTCACAAACATCAGAAACTATTGAAGGACTACCTGTGCTGGTAGTGATTTCAGCTCCTCCTACACAGAAGTGCCAGACCCTCTATCCCACAGGAGAGCCAGTGAACCCAGAGATCGAGCATCCATAGTC